>NW_004440538.1:0-4892 GCF_000184155.1 Fragaria vesca subsp. vesca | reverse complement strand
GTCAAAGAATACTAAACATCATTTTCGAAGCAGAGCATGAAAAACATAATTCATAAGAGCTTGAAAGGTTGCAGGAGCATTAGAAAGTCCGAATGCCATTACCAAGAACTCGTAGTGGCCCTCATGGGTGCGGAAGGCGGTTTTGGGAACATCTTCGGCACACATCCGGATTTGGTGATAGCCGGAGCGGAGGTCGAGTTTGGAGAATATGGTTGCACCATGGAGCTCGTCCAACAATTCGTCAACCACGGGAATTGGAAAACGGTCTTTGATAGTAACCGCATTCAAGTCCCGATAATCAACGCAAAATCGCCAACTGCCGTCTTTCTTACGCACTAGTAAGACCGGCGAAGAAAAAGGACTGGAACTAGGCCGTATCAGACCTTGCTGCAGCAATTCAGCGACTTGGGCCTCTAACTCGGTTTTCTGGGAATGGGCATAGCGGTAAGGCCTCACGCTGATTGGGCCCGAGTTAGGCAGTAGAGGAATACGATGATCCACGGCTCGAGGAGGAGGAAGGCCTGTAGGTTGCTCAAATAGATGGGAGTACCTCTGTAAAAGGGCAGCTATTTGGGGATGTTCAACTGTGTGTGAGATGTCGAGCTCGATAGAACAAAGAAAGCCAGTAGTGTTCATATCGGTAGCGGGAATGAGATTGAGGATGTCTGAATCAGAAATCTGCCTGGGTGGGTGATTAGTAATGCCGCGCAGCACATGCCGCTTCCCATTGGCGATAAAGACCATAATCTTGTCAAGAAAGTGCCAGCCTATGAATCCCAGAGTGTCTAACCATTGAGCACCAAGAACCAAGTCACAGCCAATGACTGGTAAGAGAAGGAAAGAGCTTGTGAAACTGTAGCCTTGGGCGTTGACCGTGATATTGTGAGCCAAGCCGGAAGGTTTGAGAATGTGACCCGATGCTGCCGTGAACTGCACTGCCGGAGGCGGAGCGATGGGCAGCTCTAATTGGGATACCACCGTCGGGTTCAAAAAGTTCATCGTGGAGCCACAGTCGATGAAAATCTCAATGGGTATGTCCCCAATGGTGCCTTTTACTCGCATCATTTCACTGAGGTTTGTATTGGTGATGGTGTGAAGTGGGTACAGATGGGGTTTGTTCCTCTGGGGGATCCTCAGTGGTGTCATAAAATGTGTCGGAGTTGGGATTCGCTGGTTGGGTCTCGGCGGTGGGAAATTGACAATCTAGGATGGCCATGAAAGAGCGGCGGCATACATGGTTTTCATCCCATTTGTCATCGCAATTAAAGCAGAGGCCTTTGGCACGGCGCTCACGATGTTCCGGTGTGGATAGGAGCCTAAAGGGATTGGAGCGTGGGGGTTGAGTGGCCGAGGTAGGAGGGGGGAGAGGGCGTGAAGGGGTGGTGTTTGTTGGTGGAGGTCGGAAAGAGGAGGAGTTTGCGGAAGGGGTGTGAGGAAGGGTGGGCCGGTTAGAGGAGTAGTGTAATGTGCGGGGTCGAAAGGGGTTGGGGGGTCGGAGTGCGACGTTGCGGGTCTCGTAACACCGAGCCAAGCGTTGTGCTTCGGCGAGGGTGGTTGGCCGCATGGCTCTGACATCATGGAGAAGCTCTGGGCGCAGGCCATCCACAAAAATGTGCACCAGTTCGCTCTCGGGCCAGTCTGGGGCACGACATGAGAGCTTGGTGAAAGCTGTAATGAACTCTTCCAGTGATGATGTTTGTTGGAGATGGGCGAGCATGCCTTTGAAGTCGGAGTTGCTGCCGGCGCCAAACCGAGCAAGGAGGGCAGTGACAAATTCATCCCAAGTGGGATTGGGTTGGCGCATTTCAAAGGCATTCATCCACACTGATGCATCGGGCCCGAAGTGTGTGGCTGCTGTTTGCACTTTGTCATGAAATGGCACGTGATTGGCACGTAAGTACCTTTCGGCCATGGCTAGCCAACCCATGACATCCTCTCCATTAAATCGAGGTAAGTCAAGCTTGGGGGGGTCTGTAGTGTGGTGGTTCAGGTGGGTAATGGTAGTGGTGGTTTTTGTGGTGGTGGTGGTGGTGGTGGTGGGTGAGGAGGCTGGCCTCTGTGGTTCGTGAGGTGGGGGTGGTGAGTGGGGCTGTATGTGGAATGAAGGCTGAGAGTGTGGTGTGGTGGGGTGTTGTAGTGGTGGAAGGGACCCAAACGAGATTGGTGAGGGTGGTGGGGGGTATTGGGGCTCATAGAGTGTGAGAGGGCCAAGAGAGTTGGTGTAAGGAGAACCACGGGGAGAGTAATGAGGACCCAAGGATGGTTGAGATGGGTTGAGGGTGGAGGTAGAAGGGCCTGCAGCAGTATTGTGGGATGGTGTAGCAACAGGTGGTTGAGAGCCCCAGTGGTTCAAAACATGGTTTTGGAAGGCGGCAAACTGATGGCTCATAAGAGTTTGACTGCGTTGGATGGCATCGATGGTGTTGTGGAGCTCCTCGTTTTGAGATTGGAGGGTTTCATTCTGGGATTGGAGGCCATCGATGGCTGCTTGAAAAGTTGTGAGGTGGTCTGTTGTAATGGTGTATGAGGTGTTTGAGCTGTTTTGGGGTGGGTGGGTTGGGTTGGGGATGGTGGGAAGGGGAGGCACAGCACCACCCGTGGTTGCCGGCGAAGGTTGCCGGACTTGGTTGCCTCTCATCGGAGCTGGTCTCTGATACCAGATAATAGGCTACAACTACAGAAAAAGGGGAAAAATAGAGAAATTAAAGAGTTTTCATATTCATTGATACCCAACTGGGAAGGAAGCTACAACATATATGGAGTTCTCTCTTGCAACAACGGGTAAACACATGGCACAGGGACCGCCACTATCATAGAGAAGACAAACTAGTTCAAATGTTACAACTTGGAGCTTCAGAAGAGAGAAGAAGACAAGTCTGTAGCTGGAACGGTGTTGTGGTTCTTGAGCTTCAGTACTATTCTGCAGGAGCTGTCTTGAGATATTTGTGGAGTGAATGGGCTGTTGATGTAGATTGGGCCTAGGTATGGGTTTGGTCTCAACAATTATCTAGATACTAGACGGTAAAGATGAGAAAATCCGATCGAAAAGTGGTGTAAAAATGAAAATCCGCACCAAAACCATTGGTGCGGACGTTCGCAGCTGAGAAAAATCATATATATATATGCATGTGATGAACGCAGCTGAGAAAAATCATATATATATATGCATGTGATGAAGTATAAAGTGTATAGACAAAGAGAGAACGAGAGAATCATCATCTTATTCATTGATAGGAGCTTTTTATATAGGGAATTACACAATCCCAATATGGTAAGGATATGAATACATAGATCTAGTTAAACTACATATCCTATTGACATAAGGCCAAGACACACATAAAGAATATCTAGAAAGATACAGAATATCCTAGAACACTCCCCCTTGTGCCGCGCGCTGATATGCCGATGGTGCTGATCTGTTGCCTCGTCAAAAACCTCGTCAAGTCACAAAAACCCTGTGGGAGAAAAACTGAACCTTGATCGTAAGAGAAAAAGAGCACAACGCACCCTTCACATTTGATAGTGACATGTATGTATGTGCTAAACTCCCCCTGAAGTTTGCACCTCCACCTGATCTTTACATCAATCATAGGACTCTTTCTGATTCTTATTAATCACGGAAATTTCAACAACTTAGCATGTCAATGCTCTTTAACATGTCTTCAAATGTGGCATTAGGCAATGATTAACTAAATCATGCCGTATTGTCCTCAAATGATCTTTTACACTTAGATCTTGAGGAGAAGACCGCTTGTGAACTCAAAACATAAGTTCATGCAGGAAATTAGATTTCCGCGTAGCATGATCTTCAGTTACTAGAACAGTAGTAACTTCCTCTAGGAAATACATATGAACGAACCGTAAATGGTTTTGGAAACTAGACTCATTTAGCTTTCCAACTGTATATTACACACGTTCTGGTTCGTCAGGACCTACTCACAAAGTCCAGTCGAAGTTGACTGTTTTGCCAAAATCAGATTCTCGGACAGATTCGTCATACTTTATGAAAACGGCCATAACTCACTCAATATGATAGATATGATCAAATGGTTGGTGTCCCCGGAAAGTAGACACATAAATCTTTCCAATGGTACCAATTTCACCATTTTCCAGTGAGTGAGATTTCCTGTAGGTCCTGTGGAAGTTGACCTACGAAACTTGGCAGATTCTGATTTCCCTATTGATGTGTCTTTCTTATGTAGGGATAGAATAAGTCTCAACCTTTCATACCATTAAGTATTGAAAAAGGAGTTACTGCCATTACATTGGCGTTGCGTGGGTGCATAGCTACACTTAGCTTTACAACTTTTCGTAGCGAATGAGATGTCAAGTCTTTCGTATTGTGTTGAGTACATTAATGCATCTAATTGTACTTAGATGGGAACTCCATCTTTTAACACATATTTGTCATCTTGCTTTAGACAAAACAACGGATCTCTCTTTAGAGCAAAGATCTTGACTAATCATGGGAGTATATGTAGGCCTCACTAGTTATAGAGCGCCTAAGCCGATTGATGGAAAATCATCATCAATACAGTCATCGAGTGCCTTATCGAGACTGTGTCTTCCCAAGATCTTTTTCTTCGGATGTTGATACATATTGGCATCTCTTGATCCATCAAGAGTCCATGTAAATCCGGAATGAACACGCAAAGGCATAATTCACCATATCCCTTCCAAATCAAGTAGAGTCCATGTGCATTTCAATACATTTAGCAAACGCATGCTCTTGTGGTTTAGAGCCACTTGATTCGGATGAATGAAGTCCGTTTAAGACCTTCATGTATATCTCTGATCCCATAGAGATGTTATTATGACCACATTCATAGGCTACATGTTCAGTTATTCGGAAACTACCAAACTGACAAAGTAGTGGAGTTCAATGACATCTA
>NW_004440537.1:0-1124 GCF_000184155.1 Fragaria vesca subsp. vesca | reverse complement strand
AAAAGAGAAGTAAGTGGTTTGGCCACCAAGAAAGTCTTTGATGAACCGTCGATAAAAACCTACATGGCCAAGAAAAGAACGGACATCTCTCACCGTTTTTGGTGAGGGTAAGTGATGCATAATATCAATTTTGGCCTTATCAACTTCTATTCCCTTAGCAGATACAATATGCCCTAAAACTATACCTTGATTAACCATGAAATGGCATTTTTCCCAATTTAGTACAAGGTTAGTTTCTACACACCGTTTTAAAATTTTCTCTAAGTTTTCAAGGCATGTTTCGAAATTTTGTCCATAAACACTAAAATCATCCATGAAAACTTCAATGATATCTTCAATGTAATCAGAGAAAATATTATACATACAACGTTGGAACGTACCTGGTGCGTTGCATAATCCAAAAGGCATAGGACGATAAGCAAACGTACCAAATGGACATGTGAACGTTGTCTTCTCTTGATCATCGGGGTGTATCATGATCTGATTGTAACCGCTGTACCCATCTAAGAAGCAATAAAACTCATGACCGGCGAGTTTCTCCAACATTTGGTCCATGAACGGCAAAGGCATGTGATCCTTCCTTGTAGTAGCATTCAATCTTCGATAATCAATACACATGCGATGACCCGTCACTAACCTTTGTGGCACTAGTTCATTCTTTTCATTCTCTACCACGGTCACTCCACTCTTCTTGGGCACAACTTGGACAGGTGAGACCCATTGACTGTCGGAAATTGGGTATATGACACCACAATCTAAAAGTTTAATCACCTCATTCTTAACAACCTTCATCATAGGCGGATGAGCCTCTCTTGTCGGCTTGGCGCCATCTTCAAGAAGAATACGATGAACACACTTTGTAGGGCTTATTCCCTTGATATCCGCCAAAGTCCAGCCTATGGCAGCTGTGTTCCTTTTCAAAACAGCGGTTAACTTTTCTTCTTGTGGCTTTGTCAACTGTGATGACACAATAACTGGTAGAGTGCCATTTTCTCCAAGAAATACATACTTTAAATGTGAAGGGAGAGCTTTTAGGTCTAGCTTAGGGGCTGCTTCCACGGATGGCTTCATCTTGTTTGTGGACATGTGGATCGGCAAGGGAGTTTCTCTCGCATAATAAGGTT
>NW_004440536.1:0-2221 GCF_000184155.1 Fragaria vesca subsp. vesca | reverse complement strand
GGCCAACGATTTTCAAAGATGCATATACGACTTGCTTGACGTGTGATCGTTGCCAACGAACAGGTAATTTAAGTAAGCGAGATCAAATGCCCCTAACCCCTATTATTGTTGTCGAAATTTTTGATGTTTGGGGAATTGATTTCATGGGACCTTTTCCTTCTTCTAAGGGATTCTTTTACATTTTATTGGCTGTTGATTATGTTTCTAAGTGGGTGGAGGCAAAAGCCACCAGAACTAATGATTCTAAAGTTGTTGCAGAATTTTTGAGAACTAACATATATTCTATGTCACATCCCGACCCTTATATTTTTACCTTATTTACTAGCGTGATTATAATAAGAATTTTACCGTCTCGATAATTGAGTAAATAGTTTAATTGGTCCCTAGAGGGGTTTCGGGGACGATTATGTGCGGAGGATTATTCGTATGAGGAAAATACGACGACGGTAAAAATAGTAAATTTTAGCTAGTAAAAGGTAATTTTTATTTGGGTATTATTTTTCGGGGTGTTGAATTTTGGAATTATGGGTTAAAAGGGGTGTTGGGTCGGCTGGGCCGAGCCCAACCCATTTCTTCTTCTTTCTCTTCTCCCTCCCTCCCGATTTTTCTTCTCCTCCCACCCGATTTTCTTCTCTCTACACCCAGCAGAATTCCGGCCGTCCTCCCGCCGCCGTCCGACCTCCGTTCGCCGCCGGACTGGTCCCGTTCGGTCGGTCTCCCTCCCAGCAACATTTCTAGACCGGTGAGAGGAGCCCTAGCGCCGCCGTGAGAGAGCGGTGCCGCCCGAAAGCAAGGGCTGCCCCGAGCTTCCCTTCGCCGGAACTTCCTCCTCCGGCCACCAATCCGGGCAAGCTTGGTATGGTTTTGTAGCCCTCCAACCCAGCAACCTTGCCCTAAAAGGACTCACTCCCTCTTGAGCTAGGTAAGGAGAAATTTGAGGTGGAAGTTTTATGGTGTTTTTGATGTTTTTAGTCGATTGCCCTAGTTAGGCTTGGAATTGGTGTTTTTGCTAGTTATGAAAGTTGTAGAGCTTGATGAGAGGAAGATGTTGTTAAAATTTCATAGGTTTTGGAGGTCGCCGGAATTGACCTCCGGCCGCCGCTGCCGGCGGCGCCGCCGCCGGTTAGGAGATTTTTATGGTTTTTGATGTAGAATATTAAGGGGATATTATTGAAGTGAATTATGGAATTTTTGGATGAGATTTGGATAGGTTTGTGAATTTCCGAAGTTTGGTATTTTTGGCGGTTAATTAATGTAGAATCCGGCCGTAGGATTTAAGTCGTATTTTGGGGAGGTTGTATTTACGACTGTTGAGTATGATATTTAAGTTCGGATTGTTCCGATGTAAGAATATCGGAGTTAGGCAATGATGAGCGTAATTATGGCTCTCGGGTAATTTTGCCTATTTTGATTAAATATTGGATATTGGTTGGGAAATTAATATTATATTTGGAACTAGGACGTGAAGAGGCTCGAGCAGACGAGACCCCAGATTGACATCAGGCTTAGGCCTAATTCGTGAGTGGACTTTTATTTGAAATAATATGCATGCTATGGTTCATGATTGAACATTTCCTTTTGTTGGAGTTTTGACGTCAATTAATTTTGACGCTTTTATTTCTTTGAGAGAGTTACCGAAAATGGGATTTTCGGTAAATATAAATATGTATTTATGAGAGAGTATGTATAGAAAATGCTAGCTAGCCATATGTGTCTGTCCACCTTAATGGCGTAGCATATAGCCGCATTATGGTGTGACGTGAGCGTTGGACGTAAGCGTAGTAGCCCTATATGAGTGTTTAATTTATATAGGGGGTATGGGCACATATTTATACACCCGTCTGTCCACCTTGATGGCGTAGTGTAGCACCGCATTAAGGCGTGACGTGAGCGTTGGACGCGAGCGTAGTAGCCCTATATAGACCCATGAATTTATATAGGGAGTATGGACGAGTGTAAATACATACATATATTATAGAGTCTGAGAGGCTCGATTATTTTAGTGGGATAAAGGTTTTATCGCTTGCGGCAGGCATTCGATTTTTCCTTAGAAATTAATTTGGGGAAACATAAATATTTTAATTATTAATTTATTTTTGTCCACTCACTCTAACGTTATTAAATGTTTTCCCCTGGGCCCTTCGTTTTAAATTGCCCAGTCTGCAGAGTTCGGGTTGGATCTAGTAGGAGACGAGGCATAGTCACCCGCTTTTCGGCCAGT
>NW_004440535.1:0-1319 GCF_000184155.1 Fragaria vesca subsp. vesca | reverse complement strand
CATGAGTCAAGCCCTATGGTTGGTTGCTTGTGTGCAAGTGGCTATTATTGTAATTTCTATTTTCCTTGTATTTTTATTTTATTTAGCTTGGCCCTCCTTGGCTTTTTGATGTTTCCCACAGCCAAGTGAGAATTTGGCCGATATGCTCTTTGTAGGGGAGTTCCTAGTCGGCGACGGTTGGACTAAGGAACTAGTATAGGTAAGCACATGTACTTTAGCCCCTACTAACGTCTTACCATCAATAAAGAGAGGAATTATTCAATCATCTGTGTCCCGTGAGATCATTTCAACTTTTTATTCGAGTGCCCGCTCGCTCTTTGAGCTCGCTCCACAATTATATAAAACTGTGTTCTTGCTTGTTGCTAGCATCATATTAATATCGTGTGGTTTCCATTGTTCCTTGCAAGGTGCGCACAAGGCTGACTTGCTACCTTTCAAAGGCTAGCGAGTGCCGCACGGTCCTCTTTGCACCCTCGCAAAGTCGGCCCGTGACACTTAGCATGTCACACATAAAAATATTCAGTTTCTTATTATGACGATCCCCAACCATAAACACATAGAAGAAAACTACAAACACATAAGTCCGTCTTGACCATTGTCACACACAATTAGTCTTTTATTGCATTGGTGATCTAATTATTTTTGGTAATGAACTATGTATGTCTCTGCTGATCCTACGCTTTTGAGGTGCCCTTTTTCGTTTAGGTCTGTGATTTTAAGGTGTTTATGGTAAGTTCGTTGGTGATTTTGATATGCCTTTGTTTGAATTTATAAGAGATATTGTTAGTGTTTGCTTCTTTTATTTTTATTTTTATTTTTACTTTGGTATGGATCTGTTTTAGGTGGGTATTGTAAATTTAGGTTCTTTTGTTTTATATGTTCATAGGGTTGATGTTGTTACACAATCAGTTGTTAGTGTGCAATTTCACTCATGTTCCAATTCTAGAAGTTGAGTGATTTGCATATATATGGTTTATGTTTGTTAAATGTGAAGCAGTTTGTATCAGTGTTGCTAAATAAGCAGTTCCTTTTGAGTCTGTAAACATCAGTGCCTTCTGAGTATAAAAGAACTGTTCTAGGATATTCTCTATGTGTGCCTTGGCCTTATGCCAATAGGATATGTAGTTAGACTAGATCTATGTATTCATATCCTTACCATATTGGTATTGTGTAATTCCCTATATAAAGGGCTCCTATCAATGAATAAGATGACTCTCTTGCTATCTCTTTGTCTCTACACTTTATTCTTCATCACGTTATCATGCACTTTGTTTTAACCCTAGAGCCAATAGCCCACCATTTTTTTCCAAACCCTAAAA
>NW_004440534.1:0-1078 GCF_000184155.1 Fragaria vesca subsp. vesca | reverse complement strand
GGAGAGAAGCCAGCAGGCAAGTCCGACATGGAATGGAGCATCCTGAACAGAAAAGCTGTTGCAGGAATTCGTCAATGGGTTGATGAAAGTGTTTTTCATCATGTTGCACAAGAAACCAATGCCTACTTGATGTGGACCAAGTTGGAGTCCATGTACGAGCGCAAGACCGCACAAAACAAAGCCTCGTTCATTCGGCGGTTGGTGAACACGAAGTACAGGGATGGTCGAAGTGTTTCAGAACACTTGAGTGACTTCCAAGGCATGGTGAATCAGTTGACGAATATGAAGATGGTGCTTGATGATGAGTTGCAAGCATTGTTGTTACTAAGCTCGTTGCCAGACAGCTGGGACACGTTGGTGGTGTCATTAAGCAACTCAGCTCCTCAAGGCATTCTCACACTGAACACTGTAAAAGATAGCATGTTTAATGAAGAAGAAAGGATGAAGGAGCAAGGAATATCGACCGAGTCGGAAGCCCTCGTCACCGATAATCGTGAAAGCAATCGAAAGTTCCACAACCGAGGCAAAGCAAAGGACCGGTCAAGGGGCAATCCAGCCCAAAGAAGAACATCAGATGTTATCATTGTGGCAATAAAGGTCACATGAGGAATGAGTGTAGAAGGCTCAAGGAAGAGCAAGCCGAGAAAGGTGGTGTCAAAGATACAGCCGCTACTACCTCATATGGAGACGAGGTAATCATCATTTGTGGAGATGGTCATGTTAATTTGACATCTCAAGATACATGTTGGGTCGTCGATTCCGGCGCATCGTTTCATGTAACCTCACGAAGGGAGTTCTTCACATCCTACAATACCAGAAATTTCGGTAATGTTAGAATGGGAAATGATAAGCTGTCCAAGATCGTGGGAAGAGGAGATATTTCCCTTGAAACCAACATAGGCCGCTGCCTGGTTCTCAAGGATGTGAGACATGTTCTAGACATGCGTCTCAATTTGATCTCCACTGGGTTGCTTGATGATGAAGGCTACACAAATGTCTTTGGTGGTGGAAAGTGGAAGCTCAGTTACGGTCCAGAAATTCTAGCTCGAGGGAAGAAGGAGAACACTCTCTACATGAC
>NW_004440533.1:0-1049 GCF_000184155.1 Fragaria vesca subsp. vesca | reverse complement strand
TAGTCCACTCATAAGACCAGTGGACATTGTTAAAGATTTCAAGAGGAATTATGGTATTGAGATTTCATACTACAATGCGTGGAAAGGAAAAGAAATGGCAAAGAGAGATGTCCATGGTGATAAGGCGATGTCATATAAACATTTGGAGTGGTATGTTAATGAGTTGGAGAAGACAAATCCGGGTTCTTATGCTACACTAGAGTGTGATGCAGACCACCGTTTTGTACGTATGTTCATCTCATTCCAAGGTTGCATCAAGGGATTCAAACATTGCAGACCTATTCTTGCTCTTGATGGTACACATATCAAAAACAAGTACAAAGGCCATCTACTATCGGCCACAGGAAATAATGGAAATAATGGTATGGAACCTCTTGCAAATTGTTTTCCTCAATATTTGAATAATACATTTTTTTAGGCACCTATTTGCCGTTTACCTTTTTGACAGAGTAGATTAACTAAGACTATGAATAATAAGATATAGGTAAGTGAGGAATTAAATCCTTCAATCTTAACGGCATTTACTATTGTATGTGTCATTGCTTGGCCTTCAATTAGTTACTTTTTTTGTCCTTGCTGTTTTTTAAGCTTTTTTTTTGTTACGTCTTTGTTACTAGGTATCATGTTTATTGCTCTTATCCTATATGTTTGCCCCTTGTGAATAGGTATATATCCCTTGACATATGCAATTGTGACATCGGAGGATGAAAACAACTGGACGTGGTTCATGGAAAATTTAAACAACATATTAAAGGATCAAGGTGGTACAAAAATGCTAAGTGCTTCGAAATTTCAACATGCTGCAATGTACTTTAAGATCTAATCAAATCTCTTATACGTCTTGCATATTACACAGACCATAGATAACAGCAACCTACCAATTTGGATGCATCTTCAAAGAAATGGTCCACTGATGTAGAATGCGTTGGGGATTGCGTGTTATAATGTTCCCAACATTCAAGTTCTTTGTTTAGGACTAACAAGGTGTAGTGCTGATGTTTCTTGTGCATAACTGGGAGAAACACGAAGTCTTTCTTCCAGACATTATC
>NW_004440532.1:0-1429 GCF_000184155.1 Fragaria vesca subsp. vesca | reverse complement strand
GAACACGGACACGGCGACACGATACAGAGCGACACGGCGACACGACACGGAGCGACACGGCGACTAGGGCAAATCCCAAAAAACTCAAGATCTGACACGGCTTGGACACGGCAAATAATACATATTTTTATGTATTTTTAATATATAAAAAAATACTAAAAAGATGAAATAAAAAATTATAATATATTTTTTATTTTTTTTTTCTTTTGCGTGAGAACACCCAACCGCTCTCTCTCTTTATTCCTGACCCAATACCCCTCCCCCTCTCTGTATCAGATGAAACCCCACCAATCCTATCCACATCTTTTCTTTTTGGATACAGAAACAATCCACCTCTCTTCTTCACACTTAAATCAAATTTCAGTTTCAAATAACATGGAACATTGTCTCTCTCACCAGTCACCACAAGCTGCTCCCTCTCTCTTCCATCTGCAATCTTTTCCTTGAAGCCCCGATCTGTGATCAAATTTGCTCCCAGGTTCACAAGGCTGCTGTGTTCGTCAGCGTTGACGCGTCGAGCCACTGCAACTTTGAATCCTGAACTCGTTGCTCTACCCAATGACTTGATCCGGCAAGGACCTAAGCTCGTTTTTCAGAACCAGCCATCGCGAAGGAGCTAAAACAATTTTCCGATGGGCTGCGCGTGTTGCGTCAAGAGATCGAATCAGAGGAGAGAAGAGTCAAGAGATCGAATCCGTCTCTGCTAGTGCTGAGCGTGCCCCAGTTAGCTAATATATATATATATATATATATATATTTAATTCTGAAATGCTGACGTGGCGTGTCAGAGCTGGTCAACGTGTTCATGACGTGTCGGAAAAGTCAACTTTTTTGGACACGCCACGTGGCATGTCGGACACGGATTTTGCCGTGTCGGGCGCCGTGTCAGCGTGTCGGCTCTAGAGGTGTGGAGTGTCCATGCAACATAGGTCAGATATAATGTCACATCCCGACCCTTATATTTTTACCTTATTTACTAGCGTGATTATAATAAGAATTTTACCGTCTCCGTCATTGAGTAAATAGTTTAATTGGTCCCTAGAGGGGTTTCGGGGACGATTATGTGCGGAGGATTATTAGTATGAAGAAAATACGACGACGGTAAAAATAGTAAATTTTAGCTAGTAAAAGGTAATTTTTATTCGGGTATTATTTTTCGGGGTGTTGAATTTTGAAAGTTTGGGTTATAAGGGAGTGTTGGGTCGGCTGGGCCGAGCCCAACCCATTTCTTCTTCTTTTCTTTCTCTCTCCCTCCCGATTTCCTCTCCGCACCCGAGCATTTCGCTGCCCGATTTTCCGGCTGCCCTCCCGCCGCCGTCCGGCCACCAACCGCCGCCGCACCGGTCCCAATCGACGACCTCCAACCCAGCAACGTCCCTGGACCGGTGAGAGGAGCCCTAGCTCCGCCGTGAGAGAGCGGTCAACCCCG
>NW_004440531.1:0-1716 GCF_000184155.1 Fragaria vesca subsp. vesca | reverse complement strand
CAATTTGAAACACGTTAGAGTGATTGGACAAAAAGATAAATTTAATGAAAATATTTATGCTTTCCCAATTTACATTTCCATAGAAAAATATGTTGCATGCGACAGCTCAAAACGCTCAACACGAAAACTGGAAATTTCATGACTAGCTCCGGCCAGTCTCCAACGCTCAATAACATACAGCCTCTCAGGCTAAAATAAAAATATGTATGTATTACACTCGTCATATCCCTTGTATGAATTTTCTTGAAACAACAAAAACAAATAGAAAATTCACACGAGGCTACAACGCTTGCGTCTAACGCTCACGTTGCACCATAATGACATTTTACCTCATTATGGTGGAAAAGACGGTGTATAAATATACGCGCATATCCCCTATATAAATTATTATATTTATATAGGGCTACAACGATTGTGTCTAACGCTCACGTTGCACCATAATGGAATTTTACCTCAGTATGGTGGAAAAGCACGTATAGCTAGCTAGCATTCTCTCATATACATATTATTCTCATAATCATCCAAATATGGATATATATACATACTCACCGAAATTCTCAATTTCAGTTATTCTCCAACGATAATGAAAATTGCCAATTATCATAAAAAGCAATACGCACACGACTTTACCGAAAATCTCATTTTCGGTAACTTTCCAAATAACACGATAGCCATTAAAAATGATAACATTTACTTCTGAAAATGACTTCGCGAAAACAGACAAATCCACAAATTGATATTCAATAAAATCAATCATTTAATGTAGAATCACCACATGCATATATTTTAAAACAAAAGTCCACTCACAACTTTAGGCCTAAGCCTGACGTCGATCCGAGGTCTCTTCTGCTTGAGCCTCCTCACGTCCTGTTTCCAAATATAATATTAATTTCCCAACCAATAATCCAATATTTAATCAAAATAGGCAAAATTACCCGAGAGCCATAAATACGCTCATCATTGCCTAACTTCGATAATCATAAATCGGAACGATCCGAACTTAAATATCATACTCAACAATCGTAAATACCACCTCCTCAAAATACGACTTAAATCCTACGGCCGGATTCTACATTAATTAACCGCCAAAAATACCAAACTTCGGAAATTCACAAACCTATCCAAATCTCATCCAAAAATTCCATAAATCACATCAATATACTCCTCTTAATATTCTACATTTAAAAACATAAAAATCTCCCAACCGGCGGCGGCGGCGGCTCCGCCGGCAGCGGCGGCCGGAGGCCAATTCCGGCGACCTCCAATGCTCACCAAAATTAAACAGCAGCTTCCTCTCAACCTACTCTACAACTTTCTTAACTAGCACTAAGTCCAATTTCAAGCCTAAATAGGGTAATCGAATCAAAACATCCAAAAATCACCCAATTCAAACCCTAGCCCGAAAATCCTCCTACACACTTCGAATTGGATCATTACCTTCTAGGGAAAAGCTACACACAGAGAGCACTTCCAAATGGAACTGAAATCATCCGAAATGGTGGCCGGAAGAGCGAGTTCCGGCGTCGGGACTCCACCACGCAGCCGAAGCTTCCGGGCGAGCTCCCTTCTTCACGGCGGCGCTAGGGCAGCTCTCACCGGTCCAAGAAGAAAGCTGGGTCGACGGCCGACCGAACGTGACCGGTGCGGCAGTCCCAGGCGGTCGGACGGCGGCGGACGAGCGGGAAGAAAATCCGGCGGAGGGAGAGGGAGAGAGAA
>NW_004440530.1:0-1776 GCF_000184155.1 Fragaria vesca subsp. vesca | reverse complement strand
ACATGGTTATCTAGTATTTGTTTTGAGAAAGCGGAATAATTACTCGGAGTAGAATGGTGTTTTGGAAAATAGGAACACTTGGTACAAAAAATGATTAGCTTCAGAATCGATTTATGAGACTAGTAAAAGTCGAGTTCCTATGTAGGGAAATGGAAAAATATGTTTAGCCAAATAGTGAAATTTCGAGGACGAAATTTTTTTAGGGGGAAAGAATGTAATACCCCGTACCTAAAAGGTTACTGTTTGGGGTTATGAACTTTCGTGGATTTTCTTTATTCGCGCTTGGGGATTTAAATAGTGACTGCTCGAGTTTGTTTTCGAGTTTTTCTGAAAACGGTAAATAGTGGATTTAAAACTCCGAAGTCATGGTACACGTTTATACGAGCTCACTAGTATGCCCGGATTATTTTCCGGAGCGACGAGCTATATTCTGTGAATTTATAAAGTTTACAATAAATTTTCAATTATTGTTTCTTGTAACCGTTTTACCATAAAGGATCCAGAAAGTTGACTTTTCGTTAAGTCGATAACTTGGGAAAACTTCCTTCATGGAAGTCGTAGAGAAAGTTAATACGAGCTCGTGGACACGTGGCACGCTTAAATCGGATTTCTATAAAGAAGTTATGGTCTAAAAAACGAAAGTTACTATGTTGGTTAGGGGTAAATTTTTGATAGGCTTTATTTTGGATGTGGGTATTAAAGTTGGACCGGGTGTGTGGAGCAGCCCAACACCCACCCCCCCCCGGCCCACTCTCTTTCCTTCCTCTCTCCTCCCTCCCGAGTTTCCCCGGACCGGCCGGCTTCACCACCATCACCTGCCGTTGTCCGGCCACCAGAGATCGCCGGACTGGTCCCATTCGAACCCCCGCCATCCCCTCTCTCTTTCTGGGCCGGTGACCGGTCGTGCAACGCCGCCGTTCGAGAGGAAGCTCGCCAGAGACGCCGATAGCTCTCTTGCCGGAGTTTCCTCCTCCAGCCACTATATGTTGGAATTTTTGGCTCATCTTGTAGCCCTCATCAAGGTGAGTAATCCCTCAAAAGGAATCGGTCTAATTTGATCTTGTTAGGGTGAAATGTATAATTGAAGCTCTAGGGTTCTTTATTGTGTTCTTGATTTGATTAACCTGTTTAGAGCTAGAATTGAGCTTAGTGTTGTTCATAAAAGTTGTTCGAAATGTTGAGATGAAGGTTCTGTCAAATTTTGGTGACGATTGGGGGTGGCCAGAGATTGGGCAGTTTTTGGGCAGTTTTTCATGCTTATTAAATTGCTAAAAACAGGAGAAACCCATTGGTGGAAAGTTAGCAATTTTTTTAGTAATGTTGGTTAGATTTCGGATTTTCCGAAGACTAACAATATTAACGGTTAAAATTGATAACCGGGTATAGGAATATTACTGCTAGACAGTTGTTGGTTTGTGCTAGTGCATTGTAGTGGTTGATTGGGTGATTGTTTGTTACTTATTGATGTCTTGATGATGACATTATCGCGGTGATTGATATAATGGAATCTTAAAGTAGAAGTCGGGTTTATGAGATAGCTGTTGTTGTTAATAGAGTTGGAAATTACTATGTGACTTGTGGTATATATTCTATGTCTATATGCATCTATTTATACCTTCGGGTATGGAGGATGGTAGATGTGATTAGTGTAAGCTTTTGGAGGTAGGATCGAGGTTAATATACTTGAGAATACTTGGGCGTGTTACATACGTTAGAGCCACTTGTTTGAGCATGTGGCTGATAATAATGTGATGGTCGAATGAGTAATGATATATT
>NW_004440529.1:0-1274 GCF_000184155.1 Fragaria vesca subsp. vesca | reverse complement strand
TAATGAGTTTTCTGGAATATGCGCTGGCTAATGCTAACGGGAATACAATTTTCTATTGCCCGTGCACGAAATGTCAGTGTCGCAACGATATGCATCGATTTGCGATTGACAAAGTATGGCAGCACCTGAAGAGTAACGGGACTTGGGAGAAGTACACATGTTGGTTATATCACAGTGAAACATCATCTGGGGGTCCGCATGATCATGGCCAATTTTCTGAGACGGGCAGTACATCCAACGATCCAACAACGGCCTTCATCAACGACATGTTTCCTTATGAGAGCGGTGTATGCGCTGAAGGACAGTATATGCCTGACCCGGTGCAGCCCTTCCCTAGAGCTGTCAACACTGCTGGTATTGACAAGTACAACAAACTGCTTGTTTTCCAACAGACCCCTATGTACCCCGGTTGTCAGAAGACCGTTCTTGAAAGTGTGATGGACGTAATGAAGATTAAAGTTGAGACAAAATCGACTGTGAAAGTTGTTAATGATTATCTACAGTACACTGTTTCGATGCTGCCCCACGGTCATCGTCTTCCTACCACTCATCATAAGGTCCGATGTATCCTGAAAGATCTTGGGCTTTCCTACATCAAGATCCATGCATGCAGATATGACTGCGTTCTCTTCTAGGGTAAAGATCCAGAAGGGAATGACCTTGGTGGCCTTGACGCATGTCCGGTATGTCACACTGACAGGTATAAGCTGACTCCTGCAGGCAACAGGAAACCTGTGAAGGTACTTCGGTATTTCCCTTTGAGGGATAGGTTGGAGCGGTTGTACATGTCTTCACACACGGCCGAAGCTATGAGATGGCACGCTGATAGGGAATTGCATGACGAAGATACCCTTATACACCCTGCTGACGGGGAGGCTTGGAAGCATATAGACAGGGAGTTTCCTCATTTTGCGTCAGAGGTCCGAAATGTGAGGCTCGAGCTTTCATCCGACTTGTTCAACCCTTTTGGCAACATGAGTCTTCAATACAGTGTATGGCCGATGATTTTGGTACCGTACAACCTTCCTCCATGGATGTGCATGAAGAAGGAATACAATATGTTGAGTTTGTTGATTCCGGGGCCTGGTTATCCAGGGAAGTGTCTCGATGTGTATTTGAGACCTTTGATTGAAGAGCTTAAATTTTTGTGGGACGTTGGTCATCCCACTTATGACAAGTATATGCACGAGATGTTCCAGATGCATGTCATGGTTGTTGGTACCATCAGTGATTTTCCTGTCCGTGGGATGTTGTCGGGCAACGTTGTTAGGGGA
>NW_004440528.1:0-2133 GCF_000184155.1 Fragaria vesca subsp. vesca | reverse complement strand
TTGAACATATGTTTTTGTTACAATGGTGATAGTTGTAATCCTTTGATTATAATTTAAGTTGAGTTGCTGCTATCCTACCATATTACGGAATCAGGGCCGTTGAGCTTTTCTAATGGAAAAAAAAAAAAATAATTAATGAAAACATCAGTATCAATTGTTTGGTTGGGGTTGATAATTTTTGTTCTGTTTTCAGTGTTGGTTCTTTCGCTGTCTGCAATCAATCTCATTCTCTCAGGTGCTTATCGGTTCTTTTGTTTGGATTAGCTGTTTAAGTTTTTTGGTTTGGTTGGGTTTGCATGTTAGTAATCTTTTTGGTTTAATCAAATTGGGTGTCTAACTGTTTTGCAGACGTTTCTTTCTGTTTTTCCGGCGGTGATCCTCAGTGTCACGACAGGTATTTACTTTATCTGTTTTTTTTTTTACTTGCAAGTTAATAGTTTGGTTTGTATTGGAAAAGCTTTCAATGTATTAATATTTTGGTCTTGGTGAGGTTCGTGGTGAGTACTTTTTAATTTCGTATTATTTGATGTGCCTAGCTGAATGGTTATGGGTGTGTCTGTTTTAGGAATATTGATGTTTAGACAAGATTTTAATATCTATCACATATTTTAATTTACACTTTGGATGTCATCTGGTCATGCATTTTGTTTTGGAGTTGTTTCAATTACATTTGGAGAAATTTTAAATACACACCTCTAATCTCTTAATACACACCCCTATTATTTTATATTTTACATCAGATTTTATAGGTATGTTTAATTACAAAAATATCCATCAATTATTAAGGAAAAAAAAAAAATTTTCTCTTCCCTAAAACCTAACACTTCTCCACTATTACTATGCATCAAAAGAAAAGAAATAAAAACCTCTTCTCCAAAATCCATCACCTGAATTTCAACTACTGTCGTAATCACATGTACTATTTACCGATTCATTTGGGTTTTTTTAATCAACTTTAGTTATGCTATTATACTTCTATTAGTTTCTTAACTTTGAAAAAAATGATGTATGTTCAATTTTTTTTTTCTTCAAATTCTAGCCGATTGATGTCATATTGGAGATTTGGAGTTCGAATATAATGTTTACTCTTTTTGATTATAAATTGAAAAATATCAAGAAAAAAATTTCTAACCCAATCAAAAAAAAATACTAACAGAAAAGAAAAGAGAATAAGTAAAGAGAGTTGTGAAATAGTAAAAATATAATACTTATATTAAATAATAGATTATATTAGTTTAGATATTGTAGGGTATTTTAGTACAGTTTGGGTATGTGTATTAGTATAATATTGAAATGAAAAAGTAGATGAGTAGTGTATTAAGTAAGAGATGTGTATTAAGAGATTAGGGGTGTGTATTTAAAATTACTCTTACATTTGGTATCGCAATTGACCATACAAGGACAAATTCTGCATAATGGTACAGGAAAAAAGAACATATGTTTTTAATTTGTGTATCATACTTGAGTTTAAACAACAAACAATGCAAAGGTATAATTGCAGTTGTCTACATAATATAAATTTTTCCAAAATGGTATAAAAATAAGGATGATTGTTCTTTACATAATTTTAAATGACAAACAATGCAAAGGTTTACTACATCAAAAACTGAAGGTAAATAGATTGGCCAATAAAGTAGATGGAATCTGACACCGGTCCAATATCTAAAACAGGTTTATAGATCGATGTTACTGCAAGTGGATTTTAGTTTGGAACTTTTGTGTGTATTACAATAGTTTTTTTTTGGGTTACCCAGCAGAACAAGCTTCCACAAAGTATTTGATTGAGTGAGAGATTGCGTATGTCTGTTTTTTAATTGACAGCTTCTATAATAGTCACTTCTAGATGTTCAAAGGCAAAGAAATCGTTATGATCATGATGATATTAATATGTTTTGGTCCATTGAAGTGTTAAAAAAAAACTGCTACTGATTTAGTGCATTGATTTGATTTGGTGTGGGAATACAAATTCATCTTGCAGCCTGCTAGATTTCAGGCATTTGAGTTGTTTCGGTAGTTACAATGGCATCGCTTAAAATATAATTTGGTAAAAGAATGCATGTTTTAACATGATACTGTTAATGTTAGTTCAGATTGTTATTCAGACAAGTGGTGATGTGTGATATTACTGGGCTC
>NW_004440527.1:0-1000 GCF_000184155.1 Fragaria vesca subsp. vesca | reverse complement strand
CAAGTTATACAACATTAGTAGACACGTTGTGATTCCGATGACTAAAAATTACACAAACCAAAAATTCGACCGTCAGATATGATCATTATGACAAAGATGTCTATGGTAAAATATTCAACTGGATCCGACAACGTTAAGGACTCGATCGAAACGGGTAACCCTAATCCATCGTCACTTATCACACGAAAACGCTCATATCTCTCTCTATATTACGTGGTTTGGTCAAACCTTCCACACAAAAAACTCTCACGTAGATGAGACGCAACTGCCCATNTAAAATATTTGAGACATTTACCTTCCGACGATAGGGCTCCCCATACGGAATAATAACGGTAAATAGTAGACACGTTGTGATTCCGATGACTAAAATTTACAAACCAAAATTCGACCGTCCGATATCGATCCATTATGATGAAGATGTCTATAAGGTAAAAATTAACTGGATTCGACAACGTTAAGGGCTCGATCGAAACGGTCAACTCTAATCGGAAATAAGAAAACTGCATTTTGAAGCCCTAAACGGACTCGGATGGCCAAAAAGGCCCGTACATCATGGCATTAGCGATGAGTTTGACTCGTAGGGCCGTTATGCTTCCGGAAAGGTATCACAATAGTCAATCGGACACCAAAAACCAAATCTGCAGCATAGTGAATAATAAGGGTAAATTGCATTGACCGCAACTATCGGCACCGAGACTTTACCAGAATACAGTGATTTTTCAACTGTAGACGTATTTCACCATTCTGGTCATATCTTTATTTCACGTACTTTTTGCGTTTGAAGGTTCTACGTATTTAGTTTTTTTTCCCAGATGAGTTGTTGTCAATATCTGACAAAAATAAGGCACTTTAGCCGACGAAAATTAAGGCACTTTAGCCGACGAAATTATATTTTCGTCGGCTAAACTTTTAAAAATTTCGTCGGCTAAAGTTCACAGACTATAGCCGACGAAAAAATTATTCAGACGACGAAATTTAATTTCGTCGGCTAAAGTTGACC
>NW_004440526.1:0-1341 GCF_000184155.1 Fragaria vesca subsp. vesca | reverse complement strand
AAAATGTCTGAATAGCATGAATCGGACAGTCCGTACCTTGCTTTAAGATTTAAGGTTTTTATCAAACCATTCATCTTGGTTGCTTTGGTACAACCAGGATATAGAGGCTTATCTCCATCCTCTACAAACTGCATAAACTCATTCGAGTCTGCCGAAAGCTCTTCATCTTCATTACCCACATCATCTACTTCTATCCCTAAATCTGGATTCATTTCTACTGTTTCAGAACCCTCACTCAAACCATGTCTGGCGGCATAAGAACATTCTCCGTGCCACTTCCAACGGTCATAGTTTTCCATTATACCATTAAAAAAGACATGATCCTTAATGAACTGTATAGAACCAAATCCATTGTTGCAGCACTTTAAGCAAGGGCAAGGTATATTATTAGGGTCCTTAGCATTATCCGATGCGACCTTAAGAAAATTTTCAAATCCTATCTTAAACCTTAGTGACCTCCTGTCTGCCAGCATCCATGTTTTATCCATCTTATATAAAACAAACAATTATTAGCTATATATATTAACATTATATGTAGGTACATACATAAATAGCTCATATTGAAACAATTTCTCAAATGGATTACGACATATATATATCTGCATTTCCCTAGCACAATTATCAGTACATGAATCCACATATATATAGCTCACTTGCAGATGAAAACACAATTCCAAAACAGTTTACATATGCAGCTCAACATATCACCACATAAATCCATGAATACATATAATAAAGACACACAGCAACAAGAACTAATTAAGACACACACAACAAGAACTAATTAAGACACACATATACATATATATACAAAGAGATACACAACCACAAATGCATTTCTCTACCAAACTCAGTATAGTCATTCAAACTCACCGATTAAGCCAAAACACGTAGCTACGTAGCTTCTAATCACCCCACTTGCAATCCTTATACTCAGCAATATCCCTACATAGTTAAGAACAAAAATATATCAGATCAAAAGAAATTTATCAATATGAGCATAAATAGTAAGAACAGACTCAACTCAATAGTATATCCACTGAACCCTCACATGCAATCCAATCTACTAATCTACATACCCATATCTAAACAAAACAGGAAGAATACCAGATGAGATGAACATGCACAGAAAGAAAAGAGTTTTAATCAAACACTCAAATCTCAGAAGGAAAGCTTACAAACCCTAAATCGACCAATCAAAACCCCAAACTCAACCCAATCCAACAAAACCCGAATTCAACTTTTCGAACTTACCAGTCAAAAACTTAAAACCCGGCCTAATTAAGCAGATCTATGGTGGTGGATGGATGGCGACAAATTGATTGTTCATCTCGAAGGATG
>NW_004440525.1:0-1773 GCF_000184155.1 Fragaria vesca subsp. vesca | reverse complement strand
AATATTAAAAAAGGACATTCAAAACATAATTAATAATTAATGATCCAAATGAAATTAAGAAGCATTAAGTAAGAAGATTGAAATTAAATAACCACTTTAATTGTGTTTTAATGTTTTATTATATTTTTTCATTATATATTATTATATGTCACAACAAAACAAAAAAGTTTAGTCCCTTTTTGGTGATGGGTCCCCTGCTGTCGCACGGCCTGCACTGGGGCAAGACCGGCTATGCTCATCTAATGATAGTCAGAGTGAGACAATGGAAGCAAGGATAATAACATGGAATCAAAAGCCAGGTGAAACTCCAACTACAATGTTAAGTGGTTAACTGACCAATCCACATTTTTGAATCCTAGACAGCAATGGTAACATGTCTATGTCAAAATGTAAAGGGAAATCTATTCAATCCACATTTATGAATCCTAGACAACAACGATAACATGTCTATATCAAATTGTAAAGGCAAGTACCCTTACGAAATCTATCCACATGGCCGGTCTTGCCCCACTGCAGGCCGTGTGATATAGCACGGGGCCCAACACCAAAAGGGCCTAAAATGGGGCCTAAACTTCTTTTGTTTTGTTTTGACATATAATAATATATAATAAATGAAAACAATGTAATAAAACATTAAAACACAATTAAAGTGGTTATTTAATTTCAATCTTCTTACTTAATGATTCTTAATTTCCCTTTGGATCATTAATTATGTTGGGGTCACCTTCGGTGTGTTAACGCATCCATGCGTTAACCACATGACCTGTTGCTTCTAGTTTCTCGCCCCAAAGTGACATTTTGCTTCCGGTTTCCAAGCCACGTGATGACCTTCTCTACCCGGTTGGTCACAATTAAAATCCCAATTTCAAAGCACTGTTCCGCTCCCTCTCTCTCTCCCTCTCTGCCCCTTCTCTCGACCCAAAACACTAATTCCCAATTCCCAAATTGAAATTCCCCTAAACTACTAGAAACCAACCCCTAAACCCTCTCTCTCAGGCCCTTCTCTCTCTCTCGAAAAACCCTTATTCCCCAATTTTAAATCCACATTAGTCATCAGTCATGGCTAGATCGAAGATCCGCGCCCGAAACCCAGCCTTTCCTAGCCGGCGGAGTCAGAGGCTTAATAAATCGGCCTCTTCTACCGAAATGGATGACACCTCCAATCCATCGAAGAGGGCTCGACCATCACCAACTGATGGTGTAGATGCCTCTGCCTCTATCTCTAACTCTGTCATCGACGTTCCCGGATCGTCGTCTGAGGCTGCGCGCATGAACGATTCCCAACGTGGACCTGTATCTTCACTGGAAGAGGGCCCGATTCCCAAGACGGGGTCGGAACGAGGGAGCGATGTGTGTCAACCAATAGAGGAAGGAGACGAAGACGAGGAGGATAATGAAGATCACCGTGAAGAGGGAGAAGATCATTTTGATGATGCGAAAGGGCAAGTGGCTGGCGACCGTGTGGTCTTCCGGAAGAGGAATAAAGTCACTGGGAAACAACTGAGTTTCTTCAACTACGTGTAAGTATGAAATCCCGGCCAGAAATTCCTGAAATCCCCTGAATTTCGAATTCTGAATTTGGTTACCAATGGGGGGTAGTATATTTGTTTACTCAGTGTTTATGTCCTATTTGTGTATAATATAGGAACGTACACCTAAAGTCAGGGAATGTGCCGAAGAACCAAGTTCACGACTTCAAGTTGAGCCTATCTCAGAAATGGAAGGAACTTCTGCCGGAAGAGAAGGCAAATTACGTCCACCCTGATAAAGAGG
>NW_004440524.1:0-1605 GCF_000184155.1 Fragaria vesca subsp. vesca | reverse complement strand
AGGTAAAATTATGACATTTAACATAAGACACATCTACTATTTCATTAGAAATGTCTACCATTAACATAAGAGAAATCAAAGAAAGTACACTTTCTGGAAATCAAAATTGTTCTTGAGATTGAATCAACCCAAGGTAAAAGATGCAAAATCTACATTTAACATAAGACAAATCTACTATTTTCATTAGAAATGTCTACCATTAACATAAGAGAAATCAAAGAAAAGCATACTTTCTGAAAATCGAAATTGTTCTTGAGATTGAATCAACTTAAAGTAAAAGATGGAAAGTCTACATTTAACATAACACACGTCTACTATTTTCATTAGAAATGTTTACCATTAACGTAAGACGAAAAAAAAAAAAAGATAGAAAATCTACATTTAACATAACACACATCTACTATTTTCATTAGAAATGTCTACCATTAACGTAAGCGAAATCAAAGAAAAGTAGATTTTCTGGAAATCAAAATTGTTCTTGAGATTGAATCAACCTAAGGTAAAAGTTGTAAAGGCTACATTTAACATAAGACACATATACTATTTTCATTAGAAATGTCTACCATTAACATAAGAGAAATCAAAGAAAAGTAGAATTTCTGGCAATCAAAATTGTTCTTGAGATTGAATCAATAATTGAAGATGAAAGTTACAAAGTCTACATTTAACATAAGATATAACTACTATTTTCATGAAAAATATCTACCATTAAGATGAGAAAAATCACATAAATGTAGACTTTCTGGAAATAAAAATGGTTCTTAAGATTGAACCAACCAAATGTAAAATTTGCAAGTCTACATATAACATAAGACACAACTACTCTTTTCATGAGAAATGTCTACCATTTAGATGAGCAAAATCACAAAAAAATAGATTTTCTGGAAATCAAAATTGTTCTTAAGATTGAATCCATAAATGAAGGTGAAAGTTGTAAAGTTTACATTTAACATAAGACACACCTACTATTTTCATGAGAAATGTCCACACTTTAAATAAGCAAAATCACAAAAAATTAGACTTTCTGAAAATCAAAATGGTTCTTGATATTGAACCCATTAAAGACAAAAGTTACAGAGTCTACATTTAACATAAGACACAACTACTAATTTCATGAGATTATCTACCATTTAGATGAGCAAACTCACAAAAGAATAAAATTTTTGAAAATCAAAATGGTTCTTGATATTGAACCCATTAAAAGCAAAAGTTAGAAAGTTTACATTTAACATAAGACACAACTACTATTTTCATGGGAAATGTTTACCATTTGGATGAGCAAAATCACAAAAAAGTAGACTTTTTGGAAATCAAAATTGTTCTTGAGATTCAATCAATAAATTAATGAAGGTGAGAGTTGTAAAGTTTACATTTAACATAAGACACAACTACTATTTTAATGTTTTCATGAGAAATGTCTACTATTAAAATAAGCAAAATCACAAAAAAGTACACTTTCTGGAAATCAAAATGGTTCTTAAGATTGAACCAACCGAATGTAAAATTTGCAAGTCTACATTTAACATAAGACACAATTACTATTTTTATGAGAAATGTCGACAATTTAGATGAGCAAAATCATAAAAAAAGTAGACTTTCGGGAAT
>NW_004440523.1:0-1606 GCF_000184155.1 Fragaria vesca subsp. vesca | reverse complement strand
CTCTTTGGGCATACTTTACTAGATGTAAGTTCCCAAACTCGGATGAAATCGATCCGGAGTGGTGCACATGCAGCATTTGTGGTGAGGAAGTGTTGTGTGCAGTTAAGAGGAATGGGACAAGCTCAATGTGGTCTCATGTAAACAAGAGATGTTTGGAACACCCATTGCATCCCAAACTAGCTGATTCTGATCCCAAACAGTCTAGGTTGTCTGTAGATAATGTGAGTGGAGCAAGAACTTATCATAAGTATAACCGAAAGAGGTGTGATGATAAGTGCATAGCGATGATAATTAAGGATGAACTACCCTTTAGGTTTGTGGAGAAGGAGGGTTTTAGGGAATTTGTCCATGAGTTACAACCGGAGTGGCCGATATTAAATAGAAAGCAAGTTGCCAAGGGTGTGTTGGATAAGTTCAATCATGAGAAGGCGCTTTTGTTGAGTGGCTTGAAGGCAGCAGACACAAGAATATAGATCACCACGGACACTTGGACATCGATACAAAACATCAACTACATGGTTCTTACAGCTCATTTTATGGACGTTGACTGGAAATTGCACAAAAGAATCATAAACTTTTGTCCAATTGTCAGTCATAAAGGTGAGGATATTGGCGGAGCTGTTGAGCAATGTTTGAGGCAATGGGAGATCTCAAAAGTCTTTACCATCACTGTCGACAATGCATCTGCTAATGATGTGGCGGTGCAATACATGAAGAGAAGGTTGAGGGGCTACAAGACTTTGATGTTTGATGGGGAGTATTTGCATTTACGATGTGCTTGTCATATTATCAACTTGATAGTTAAGGATGGTTTGAAGGAGTTGGAGAATGGGATTGCAGCGATATGGAATTGTGCAAAATATGTGAGGAGTTCATCTTCAAGGCTTGACAAGTTTAGGGAGTTTGCTATTTTGGAGCAATGCAGGGCCAATGCCAATGTTCCATTGGATGTAATAACAAGATGGAATAGCACTTTTCTTATGCTAGAAACTGCTCTGAAGTATGAAGTTGTGTTTGGGAGGATGGCAGAAGAAGATGGTGCATTTAAAAGTTATTTTCAGGACAAGGTCGGACCACCAACTTATGATGACTGGAGGAATGCAGAAGCCTTCTGTCTTTTTTTGAAGAAATTTTATGAAGCTACTTTGAGGCTTAGTGCATGGAAAACAGTGACTGCAAACATCTTATTTATCGAGATGATTACATTGCAGATTGAGATTAACAAGGCTTGTGAGTTTTCTGATGAAGTTTTGAAGAGGGTTGCTGCTTCTATGAAGGAGAAGTTTGACAAGTATTGGGGCAGTTTTGAGGTTGTGAACAAGGTAACCATGATAGCTAATGTTTTGGACCCAAGATACAAGCTGCAGTGGGCTAAAGTGGCAATGAGAAAAGTTAAAGCAAGTGCCGTGGTGATTGAATCGATAGAAAGTGACTTGAAGAAGATATTGATGAAGATGTATGAAGAATACAGAGGTCAAGACACAAATGAGATGGCTGAGCAGACTTCTCTCTATGATTTTGAAATGGAAGCAGATGATTTGGATGGCCTCGATGAGGTTAGCAAGGAGATAGCAAGGGAGAGGGTGGCTGAGCAATCAAAACTGTA
>NW_004440522.1:0-1094 GCF_000184155.1 Fragaria vesca subsp. vesca | reverse complement strand
CGACTATTTTTTTTATTATTTTAGTAAATATTACCATTTTGCATGTCCTATAAATTAGGTTGTTATGAAAAGTACATTCATAACATCTAAATTATTGTGATAAAGTATTTTCACAAAGCATCGAAAATAGTGTGACCATTATGAATCTTGGTATTGAAATATAAATTATCATTCTTGGAAAATAATTTACGTGGATGTCTTTGCGACTACGTAATTAATATATCTTTGCTATTGTTTATGTAGATGGTTGATTCAACTCGCCCTGAATTTGACATTTTGGACTCAGAAGGAATTGAGTACCACTGTTGGGTTTCTGATGTGGAAACCACTTTTGTGGGAAAGGACTACACTTCCACCATCAAAACCCCCACCGACCCCAAAGACGCAGGACCGTCTGACAAGGTGAAAGCCAATGCCCTTATGTTTTTGAGGCGACATATTGACCCCAGCCTGCGTTGGGAATACCTTCAGTTGAAGACACCCATGGAGCTATAGGATGCTCTAAAAGGGCGTTTTGGGAACATTCATGATACTTTGCTCCCAGAACTGACCGTCCAGTGGAATGAAATCCGCTTGCTTGATTATAAAAGGGTCAATGACTTCAACAAGGACATGCTGCGCTTAAAGGCACGTCTCAACTTCTGTGGGAAAGAACTCACAGAAGATGATATGATCCAAAAGACACTTTCCACATTTCCTACTTCATCACTAATACTAGCGAACCAGTATAGGTTAGAGTATGACAACAAGAGAATCACAACTTTCAATAAGCTGATCAACCTACTGCAAATGGCTGAAAGGCATAGTGAGGTTCTCGTGAACAACAACACTAGGCCTGTTGGGACAAAGAAAATTCCTGAAACTAACTATGGCAAGGTGAGAGGTGGAAAGAACCCCAAAGGAAAGGGGGTTGGACGTGTTGATCCCTACTCACATGAGAACAATGCACCACGTGGAAAGGGACATGAGGGTCGTGGAAAGGGCCGTGGAGGCCCTCCACATGTATGGCGTAGAGATGGTGGTGCTGGCCCAAGTGGTCATGGTGGTACTGGTCCCAGTGGTCATGGCTCCAAGGTGCAGAAAGCTACCTAGGG
>NW_004440521.1:0-1003 GCF_000184155.1 Fragaria vesca subsp. vesca | reverse complement strand
AGAGAGAGAGAGAGAAGTGAAAAGGACGTGAGAAGAAGAGAGAAAAAATGATTTGTAGGGAAATAGGGTATTTTAGGAACATCGTAAAAATAAAATGACAGGTTTATGTTTAAAAGTGGACTTATATGGGTAAAAATATTAAGGTGGACTTGTGTTACAAAAAAGGTTATGAAAGTGACTTTAATGAAATTTTCTATTAGATCTAATTAAGTGCCTAGATCAAACCTAGATATCATGAAGGGAGGGAGGAAGAGGAGAAGAAAGAAGAAGAAGATCAGATAACATAGGAGTATGAAACTCCGCAGAGTGAGTAAATTAAGAGAGAGACATCAACTTCTGGTTTCGGTTGAATAGTTGTGTTGGGAATTTGTTACTTTTGGTGAGTGAGGAGGTGGTTGGTGATCTTAGTGAGAGAGAGAGCGCCAGATATGGCGATGTGTGTCACTTGGCTGGAGTTGATATTGCAGAGGAGTTTAATTATGTTGAGACTGGTTGAATTGCAAAGGTGAGTCTTCAAGGGAGGAGTTGGAGATAGTTGAGGACTTGGGCTAATGGGTTTCAGAAGATGTGCCTTTTCGATTAATATTGTTTTATCTTTGCATGATTAATTTAGACAAATGTCTAATCGTGATTCAAGGTGATTTGTTTGCTTTTGTTGATATCACAATAATGCTCGTAGAAAATCAGATTTTGGTAGATTTCAAGTTTAAAGAAAAAATAACAAGATGAAGATCACATATCTATAGAAATAGCTAAAGTACAAAAATACCTTTTGAAAAATAAATAATTACATAAGCTTAACGGTGTTATTGACACCATGTATTAAACTTAGGTTGAGATTTGAAACTCATGCATTATTTTGATATTTTTGAAAGTTAATGTACCAAAATTTAGAGTGACATATCTGTCATGTACTGTTATTAAAATTTTCCTATAAAATAAAACAATTTGAAGAGACATGTGTCGCTAATCTAGATGGTAATCATTACGGTGGTCAGGTAAA
>NW_004440520.1:0-1048 GCF_000184155.1 Fragaria vesca subsp. vesca | reverse complement strand
GGGGGCAGTAAACTTCTACTGGGTTTACTAGGGAGTAATAAAGTTGTTTATTAGGGTATTTGTTGTGTGTTGTGGCCATGAAAGGGAGATAATAAATTGCAAGTTTACTGACCCCTAGTAGAAGTTTACTGGGGGGCAGTAAACTTCTACTGGGTTTTCTAAGGAGCAATAAAGTTGTTTATTAGGGTATTTGTTGTGTGTTGTGGCCATGAAACTGAAAGGGAGATAATGAATTACATGTTTGCTGACCCCTAGTAGCTTCTCTGTTTATTATGCAACCAGTAAACTTTATTATGGAAACTTTATTGATATTTTTTAAATGCATGCAGAATGACATGGTTGATGAGGTCAATAAACGAAATGATGCATTTAAGGAACAACACCCTGACGCGACGGAGGAGCAAATTATGGAAAGTGTTCGGTCCCAACAAATTGAGGTGTTGGGTACGGTGCTCAAAACTCGCAAAGGAAAGGAGATCAGAGGGATGGGATGAGAAGGCGAGCGAGACTTGACCCATTCTTCAAATGGTTCCACTTCACGTAGTCGTCCTCCTAGAGTTGATGAGCAACAACTCCAAGAGGTGCAGCAGCGCTATGAGCAGAGTTTAAAGGAATCAGAGGATCGTGCCTAGCAACAGTTAACAGAGGTCCAGTAGCGTGCCCAACAGCAATTCCAAGAGGTCCAGCAGCGTGCCCTGCGTGCTGAGTCTATGTATAGTGCTGTGCAGTCCCAAGTTGCAGCCTTATATGAGCACCTAGGTATGCCACCTCCTCCTCCTCCACAGTTTCCTCCTCCAGCTCCAGATGCTTCTCCTCCTCCACATGTTTCCCCACAAAACAATGATGATCTAGGCAATAATATATAATTGGACAACGGACGGCCTTAGAATTATTGATTTTGTAGAAGATTCATAGTTTAGCTACATTGTATGAACAATTTTCTACCTAGTTAATTCATTAATTATTTTGTATATATGAATAATATTTGTCCATCTGTGATCAATATATGAAAAATGGTCCAAATCCAGTGCTTCTGGTATATATGTAT
>NW_004440519.1:0-1096 GCF_000184155.1 Fragaria vesca subsp. vesca | reverse complement strand
TTACGTTCTCTTACTTGCCATGTTAAGTGAAATGTCGGTATCGACTTAACTATATTCCCAATTAATTGATCTATGAAATGTCGGTATCTAGACCAAAATAACTGAAATCATAAAGATCTAAGAACGTTTGAGTAGCAACAAAGAATCTAAGGTCAATGTCGGTAGCCTTAGATTACCAAGGAATCACTTCACACAAGTACCTGGAAAGAACTTGTTATCTCTCATAGAATATGCAATGATATGTCAATCATAAACACATTCAAAATAATAAACCCTAAAACATGTATCAAAGTGTCGACTCAATGAAACATGTAATAGAATTATCAATGAACAATCAGTGAAGAAATTCTCATCTAAAATTATATAAATCAATTGGGGTTTGAAATCGAAGACATACCTAGGGCTTTGATCAGCCCCTAACTACTAAGGAGTTTAGTTACACATAATCTTGATTAAGAACATCAGAGAATACATGGAAGATGAAATAAGGGTGAGAAGAAGAAAACTTGATTGAAGAAGAAAACTTGATTGAAGAAGATCTTTGCCGATCGAGTTCTTTTTCCTCTCCTTTCTTTCTTCTCTTTCTCTCTCTTTCTTTTCTTCTCCCCTGGTTCGGCCTCTCTCTTTTTCTTCCCTTCCTTTCTTTTCTTTTTCTCTCTAGTTCTTCTCTTCTTCCTCTTGTTTGGCTGCCCCCTTGTATAAATAGGTTAGTTAACCTATATCTCACGTCCATCACCAATCCAACTAGGATTAGGGATCCTAATTAAGCCCAATTATCTCCTTTTCTTTGTTTGACTTCAAAACACCTAAAAACAAATAAAGTTAATTAAAAATAGGAAAACATCACAAAATAAATAAGTAATAAGAATAATTAGCATGATAAAAGTCGCACAAATATGCGACTATCAAAATACCCCACACTTAGCTTTTGCTAGTCCTCGAGCAAAACACTAAACTAAGACTCTGAAAAGACTCAACAATAGCACAGACTACAAAACTCTAATGCCCTTAACACTTTGTCTCAGCAATCTCCCTAACATTGCAACACCAAGATCACATGATAATTCAGTTCAATCCACGGAATTTCGAAGGTTAA
>NW_004440518.1:0-1067 GCF_000184155.1 Fragaria vesca subsp. vesca | reverse complement strand
AGAAAACCGAAACCTCAGTTTTCTATGTTCTCGTTTAGTGAATTAAAACCAAACAGTTAGGAGCGAGTCCACCCATAATCATATGGACTATGAAATACAAAATTTCGCCCGTAATAAGTTAAATTGTACATAAGTCGTTGTTATGTAATGCTTACATTAAACGATTGATCTTATACTTTATACCAACTTAACGAGCAATATTGATACGGTAAGGTCATTATGTTAGTTTATAAACGAATTTTGATTCTATATTTCGATTTATGTTGCTTGGATTCCGTTGGATCGAGTAAAATCTAAGAAGGTCATGTCATCCTTATTCCATCTAATTGTTATAAGACATCCAAGTAAGTAAATCAAATAAATAACAATAAATTCATAGTCAAGAATCCGGATCCTTCTAATACACATGACTGCGCGTCGAACAATTAATCATTTAATTGTGTGTGACGAAGTATAAACGAAATCAGGCACCTGATAGGGAGGGACATGTATGTTTCTTACTGTAATACATATGAAGAATAAGTGCTCGTGGACACTTGGGTTACATAAGACATTAAAAATATCAACTAAAAGGATATTTAAGGTTAATAAGATAAATATATAGTATAAATTCATTTTTGTTAACTATAGTAATTGGAATAACAACGTGCATTGAATCTGGTATATCGTAATTGAGGTTGGATTTTAATAAAGTATTAGACTTTGTCAAAGAAAAATACGGTCACATAGGATATGTTCTTTGTAGTGAAATACAAATAATGTATAGAAATCATATAAAATTGACAATTTCGTATCAATCAGCTACATATGTGTAATTGTGAATACTAAATATAAATATTAGTAATATGAAATAGTAATGTTGTTAAAGACCGCTCCATCGTACGATGTATATTAAATGATTGCTATATATTTATATTGTTTATACGCATTATACATAAAAACCGTAACTATTATACATTTATTAATCACGAAAATTTGTACATAACTAAAAGTTAACATTCTTATTTTAAATTCATTTAAATATCTTCAATAAAGTCACATGGAACGAGTAACCTACTCTTAACGGT
>NW_004440517.1:0-1272 GCF_000184155.1 Fragaria vesca subsp. vesca | reverse complement strand
ACGATCTCGGTGACTCTAATGTTTTTACATAATCTCGGAGGAACATGTAGAATCACGGTGGAACGAACAATCATGAACAATAAACATCATGGGCAAAAGGCAAAGATGTATAATGGTTCACCATGCCATCGGAGGACATGACTACATCCACTTAAGGTTCTACTATCATGGCCAATAGGCCCTTGGGATCGGGAGAGAGAGAGATTCAGTCAGCCCTCCTCTATCCATCATCCATCAGATCAGCTAGAGAGATTCAGTCCCTTTCAGCTAGAGAGATTCAATCCCTTTCAGCTAAAGAGAGTTTCTACGTATGGGAACCCTTCCTTTTATAGCTAAAAAAGGTTCCCTCCTTTTACATGTTTCCAATGTGGGACAAACTATACATAACTATTATTATGGTGTCTTCTTGTGGAGCTTGGAGAAGCACCTTCCCGATGTGGCACGAATGATATTTCATCATAGCGAGGTAGCCTGGATGTCGGTTTACAAGTTTCATGACTAGTCTATGGGCGGGGAAGGTAGTTCTCAACTACCGACTACAAGTCCCCCCAAGTTCTCGTTCAAGATACGTCTTGAGTGGGGACTTGATATATAAAATGCCCATAGACTAGTCATTAGACCTGTAAATGGACCGGATATTGATCCAGACCCGCTCTGGATCCGTAGTTTTTAAACGGGTCTGGATCAAAAATTTGACCCGTTGATCCGTTAAGGACCCGAATCCGTTTACCCGTTTATTAAACGGATCGGATACGGATCAAGGTTGATCCGACCCGTTAAGGACCCGGATCCGTTTTAAAATAATTAAATAATATAACAATTCTTTGAAAGATAAAATGCATAATGAATGAGTGAGATAGTAAAATTTAATTATTCCGGGCATGCATGACATTACAGTACCATAGAAAAGAAAAACGTCAATTCAAATGATCTGGTAGAGACGAGTATGGACGCGCTCAACCATTCTCCTATATATAATGCCAACATTTTTCCAGAACTTACAACTTCTTAATTCGCAAACAAAGATCAAGAAGAGCGAAAGAAATATCATCTCCCACAGCTTCTTTGATGCTGATCATAGATCAGATGGCATCGTCTTCTCGGGCCTTCTTTAAAGTATTCAATCCTGCTCCAAAAATTATCTCACATATTGGCCACTCTAAACTCATGCAGCTTACACCTAAGAAGCAGCTGCCTGCTACTTTTCAAAGATGGGGCGTTGCCGAAGATAGCTTGCTTTCCAGTTCTAGTGCTCCCATAAAGCTGATGAAC
>NW_004440516.1:0-1071 GCF_000184155.1 Fragaria vesca subsp. vesca | reverse complement strand
GACTAATAACTCAACAAGTAGAGTTATATGAACGTTTCGAGAAATGCTCCATGAGTGCATTCCACAGTACTTTGTGGTCATTACTTTTTGCACAGGTTGCCATTGAAGGCTTTTGTCGATGTGGCGCTTCAAAAACTTTGAGCGCATGAGATGTGAAATCTCGGCATCTAGGCTTGTTAGCCTGGGAGTCAAAACATGTGGTTTAATCCTTTCCAATGAAAGGTTCCACAGATACCAAGTGAAGATCCGCCTTAGGCATCTAGTACGTCAAAACTCAAAGGAGCAGAATGTTACATTGCTCTTGCATACAAAACCAAGCTGTTATGAGACTCGATAGAGGTCACAAACGATGCTTTTAATGGTTTGTCCTTCGGATTGACCATACACAATCCGGAAAAGCCGCGAATTGATCAAACACAATTCGGAAAAAGGCCTCGGATTGATCAAACACAATCCGGTGAAAGGTCGGGGTTGATCAAACACAACCCGGACAAAGAAACAAGAGTGATCCAACATACTCTTGACCCGCGAATAAAATTCCGGGATTTTTGGTACCTGCACACACAAAATCCCAAGCATAGAATGGAGATGGAGAAGGGAGGAAAAGATTTTATCCTCCCCGAGTTATTGAATTTGGAAGAGTTTAAGGTTTCAAAACATACCTTTCTAAAGGCTGCCGAGAGGAGAAATAACGTTTCGCCTACTTATACTTCGAATTTGGGGCTGAAAATTTGACAGGAGGAGCAGCTCTGGATGGGAAAGCTTCTGTCAAAATTTCAGGTTGATCGGAGCAAGGGAAGGTGGTGAACCGGTGGTCGGTAGCGGCGGCGGTCTGGAATTTTCCGGCGGCCGGTTCGGAGACTTTCCGGCCGGTTCTCAGGGTGAGGCCGGCGGCGTTGGATCCGTGACGGAAAGAGCTTTCTGGGGATATAAAATTCCGGCGGAGGGCAGTCGTAATTTTGGTCGGAAATCGGGAAAAACAAGGCTGCCCGATTTTAGGGTTTTGGTTTTTAGGGTTTGGAAAAAAAAATGGTGGGCTATTGGCTCTAGGGTTAGAACAAAGTGCATGAT
>NW_004440515.1:0-1277 GCF_000184155.1 Fragaria vesca subsp. vesca | reverse complement strand
ACGTTATATGAATTACAGAAGAAAACGCACTTGAGAATTTGTCTTCGTATGGTCAAGCGCATTATCAAAGACTGAAACAAGGTTTTGCATATTTTGTGCAATTGTTGTTCATTCCCCTAATAATATTCTATGAATCTAAATAAAACAAGTGGTAATTACAGGTACTATTATAGAGTACAAAGACTTCGGAGACAATACTTTTCAATGCGTTCATTGCAGTGCCTATTATTGGCGAAATGAGAAGAACGCACGTGGAATCTATATTGGTTGTTGCAAACGAGGACAAGTAAGGTTAGAACCATCCAAACCAACACCAATATTTCTTGAATATCTATTAGATCCTAATAATGGCCCAAAAAGCAAATGTTTTCGAGAAACTATACGTGTTTATAACTCAATGTTCGCTTTTACTTCAATGGGTGCAAAAATTGAAAAAGACGTAAACAAGACATCTGGACCTTATGTTTTTAAAATTTGTGGACAAGTACATCATTTGATGGGTTCTGTTTTACCACCTGACGGCGAATCACCTAAATTTGCACAGTTGTATGTTTATGATACACATAATGAAATATCAAATCGTATCAATGCTATGAGTCCTAACAAAAAACAAAAAATTGATCCTGATATTGTAAGTGGACTCATACAAATGTTTGATGATATCAATGAACTGACAAAGATATTTCGAACTGTTAGAGATAAATTCGAAAATGATTCTTTACCTTCATTCAACATGACCATGCTAAGTCGTCAACCATTTGATAGCAAACAATATGATCTACCAATGAATGAAGAAATAGGGGGTTTAATTGTTGGCGATATTGGAGAATATAATTCTAACAAAGATATTGTTGCTCAATATAATGACGGACGTTTGAAAAGAATTTCCAAAATACATCCAAAATATATGTCGTTGCAATACCCTATACTTTTCCCCTATGATGAAGATGGATACAAGATTAGCTTATATTTGCAACGAACTTCTACAAATGAGGATGATAATAGAAAAAGAATGTCAATGCGCAATTTCATTGCATACCAAATTCATGATAGAAGCAACCAAATAAGCACTCTTTTAAAAGGTGGAAGATTGTTTCAACAATATTTAGTTGATGCTTATGCAACTGTTGAAGAGAATGAGCTAGATTATATTAGAAAACACAATGATGATTATAGAATTGAAAAAAAATGGATATATTTGCTGCTTCTTCATCTGGAGTTACTGAAAGTCGCGATGTAGGACAACGAATCATTCTTCCAAGCTCTCATACTGGTAG
>NW_004440514.1:0-1107 GCF_000184155.1 Fragaria vesca subsp. vesca | reverse complement strand
GAAGTTGGTTTTCTTAGCTCCTAGCTTCTTCTTCCACTTGTTTTTGCCATTTTTTGCCAACCAGGTTCACTGTTGCCTCAGAGGTTGAAGCCTTAATCACACCATAACTTGAGTCATCTGCCTTAATTTTACTCTCCTCCTCAGTTGCTATAGCAATGAGATCATTGAAGCTCCATTTGTCCTTCTGAGCATTGTAGCTCGACTTCAATTGACTGAATTGTTGAGGGAGAGAGTGCAGTGCAGTGTGCACCACAAATTCTTCAGGGAGATGCATGTTAAGATCCTTAAGCTTATTGACTATTCTCCATCTTAAGGTAGTGGTTCCTGACACCTCCAACACCATCATACTTAAGGGTGTTGAACCTCAGGGACAGTGTTGCAGTCTCAGCCTTTTCAGTATGCTTGAACTTCTCATTGATAAGCTTAAGCATGTCATAGGCATAATCAATCTCAGGGATGGTACCGGATATGGTGTCTGACATGGTGGCCCTAATGATGTTTCTGCAGGTGTTGTTCTTCCTATGCCATAAGTGCTCGTATTCCCAGGCTGCTAAAAACTGATCCTTATCCTCAACTTCTATATGTTCTGGTACTCCTTCTAACAGACAAGAATCTAACCCTTGGTTCATGGAAAAATACATATCAATTTGTCTCCTCCAGGTTTCCACCAGTTAAAAGCTCAATCTGGTTAAGAGTGACAACTTGGACACCTAATGAGCAAACAAAAGAGATTTTCTATTAGTTCTTGTTTTACTGTATTTGTTAAGTGTGAGGGTAATCTAGATGTTTTCTGTGTTTTAGGTAGAATATATCAAGTAAAATAAATCCAAAACCACAGAAACATAACACAAAATCACACTTTAACATGCTAAAAACATACATATCAATACATACATATGCACACAATTATCCCATACTGAAATACATGTTTTACAACACCTATATGGCAGAAGATAAAACACACTGAAAATCTGAATCCACACACCACAGTAATTAATCCCAAGTTTTATAAAAGAAGCAGTCATCACCTAGTGGCAGAAGAAAAGCTTCTAAAATAACCAAATAATGAGATTAGAGACCATGTATGCAGCTATTTTAAGTTTTAAG
>NW_004440513.1:0-1127 GCF_000184155.1 Fragaria vesca subsp. vesca | reverse complement strand
ACATTGGTACGATTAAGAGTTGGGGTATCACATTGGTAGGTGCACCAGAGTTGAGGGACTGTTGGTGAAAAAAAACTCAAATATATAATGCTTCTTCCTAGTTTGTAATTTATTTTAAGAAAAATAATAATAATAATAATAAAATAAAATAAAAGACTATGGCCCAGTTTGGTATTGCAGTTTAAAAACTCAGTTTTAAAAAATCATTGCTGTGAGAATAATCCGCGGTCAAATAAATCTGTTAAGCGTTTGATAAGTTATCATTTTTTAATTGCTGCGATAAAAATAAGTAAGGTGAGATGTTTGGTAACCTCATTATAAAACTGCAGTATTTTTATGTAATGACCAAAATAGACAAAACACTAGAATAAACTCTTTAGCTCTTTTTTTTGTCGATAACAACTTTCTCTTTCACTTTTTGGCCTATAACCCATTACATCATTCCTCTTTCTTTAACTTTGCTTATACCAGAACCTTATATAATCATTATATAATCAAACAAAAATACATGTGAACTTGTGAAGAGCCTCTCAAGAGCCTCTGTACATATATTTAAACCTTAATTCATAACAAAACTTCATATATATAATAAAAAAGTATTTATTCAAAAAATAAAATAAAAAATACTAGTTAAATATAAATCCATAACCTTATTGCAAGAAAAGAAAACTAAAGTCTTGTCTCTAAACCTGTGCACCCATCAAACTTGAACCAATCCTATTTCTCAATGCCTCCATCTCTCTAGAAACATGACCGTGACCACGTGCATCATCCTCTCTCCCATCCTCTTCAATGTCATCAAAGGTTTCACTTTCATCAAAAACTAAAATCACGTACGGCATACCTTCTTATATAGTTGTGAAATGTCATTGTTGCTATAACAATTTTAACTTGCTTATCAAATGAGTAACTTGGCATGTCCCGTAAAATATTCCATCTTTTTTTTCCACACACCAAAAGTGCGTTCAATAACGCCCCTGAGGGAAGAGTGTGCATGATTAAATACCTCTTTATAACCTGTTGGTTGAGCACCTCTGCGAAATTCAGGAAGATGATACCTTTGACACTTGTATGGTCCCAAATACTCTTTCATTTGTGGGTATCCTGCATCCACCAAATAGTATTTT
>NW_004440512.1:0-1033 GCF_000184155.1 Fragaria vesca subsp. vesca | reverse complement strand
GCCTTTGTCCCCATTTGTGTACACAAGATGTACACCCCTTAGATTAACCCCATTGAGCCTATGTTTTAGACCTTTTGTCATCACCCTTATTATCTTGACCTTGAGCTTTAGTATAGCTATATCCTTACCTTTGTTCTGGAATCTAGTAGAGCTATACATGGAATTTATGCAAAATCAAGGCGATACGAAGATGATGAAGAAGAATAAGTGTGGGGGAGGACTCAAGCTGGATTGCAATCCTTGGCAGTATAAAAGAAAAATTGAAAAAGAAAAAAATTATTGCACGGCCAAGAAGAGAAGAACTAAAGAAAAGGAATATGTGAAGAACATCGAGCTTAATTTCTTGAAGTGTTTAGAATGAAGCAACGGCCCAACTCAATGACATTCGGCCGCATTTGATGACACAATGAAGTTACAAGGAGACCTTGATAGTTGTAAGAGCACAAGAGGAATCTCCCTACATCAATGAAAGCTCTGCTAGGTTTCAGGATACTTGTTTGAATTTCTATCCCCTTGTTTCTGTAACCTTAAGCCTAGCCCCATTACAATCTTGAAAAAGACCTACTTGATCCTTGAGATGGGCAAACTATGATCTGTGGAGTTAGGTGCAAAAGTTGAGCATATTGTGGTCCATTTGGCAAGTATTTGATTTCCTTCATGGGATTATAAATCATGTTTTTCGTTGAGTTTTTCTTTCTTTCTTACGTATGTGAGCTATTTGTTGATCTCTCGCATACACTTGAGTGAAAGCTTTTAAGCATACCTTGAGCCTTCCTAGCCCTTTTGCTCACCCTCGGGACCACAGGAACCTCTTTGCCACTCCTCAAGTTAATAGCATTTGCATTCTCAAACCCTCCTTTGGGATTTATGATGGTTTGGCTTGGTAGTTTGCCGGGTTGATGTTGTTGGCTCATCATGTTTGCAAGTTGACTCACTTGACGCTCAAGATTTTCAATGGACTTATCTGTTTTCTGTTGAAAAGATTGTTGAGAGTTAGCCAAAGAAGCAATTAAATCCTCAAGAGACTTACTTG
>NW_004440511.1:0-1188 GCF_000184155.1 Fragaria vesca subsp. vesca | reverse complement strand
ATAGCAGCAGCTCTCGGCTCCCACATGTCCCAAAAGTGATTTATGTTTGTCAGCAAGCAGCGTCTCAAAGTCCCAGCAGCGGCTATCATGTTCTCGCTCAAAGTCGCTTTGACCACAACCTGCATCAAGCATCAAAGACGACGTCACAAAGGAGCGGCTCAAGTCGTTTACAAGAACAGCAGGGAAAGTGAAGTTTGCTGCCATGCTCACAGCAGATGCCATTGTGTCAAGCTCCTGCCTCATGTGGAAGTAACGGCTTCAAGATTTATCACTCTGCAAAGCAACACGCTGTGATTGAATGCGTCTGCATCAACAAGTCTACAACCAGTGCCATGACCACCACAATGAGCCACTGATATTTTTAACAAAGCAATGACGAAGCAAGATGAGAAAGAAGTGTCTGCAAGTTCACCTCTTCAAATAAACCTGGCGGAGGAGCTTAAACGAAATAACATCTAAGCTTTTGCTTTAGGTGGCCATCAAATGACAAATGATCATCTCCAGGAGCTTAAACGAAATAACAAGAACACATGTATAATTGTGTGAATGTGTGATCGTCAATTACGTAAGCTACGTGCCTCTTTCTAAATCAAACACTAAAGGCATATGCCTCAGACTTGTTCAAATGGAAGTTGAATGGCAAGATGACAAAAGTTGATCAATGCCCAAAATGAATCGGTGGAGTTTGGCAACATGCAAAGCAACAAGCTTTAGTCTCAATTAAAAAATCTGATCATGGAATCGTGACTTGATGATGGAAGAAGACAAACTAAATGTCAAGATGAATTGAGGAAATTCGCACCAAAATGCTGAAGGCGGATCAAAGAGCCAGCGAACTCAGTCTTCACCAAAATACCTTGACAACTGAAAAGAAGAAAGAAATCAAAGCCATGCTATGTTCGAGTGGGCTCGGCCAGAATTGAACCTGCCCAGATAAAGCTTCCTTACCCAATTTCGCACAAAGAGAAGTGACATAGCAAGCTTCCTAGTGTTGAGAAATTCCTTCTCGGCGAAGATCAACCATCTCCAAGTTGTTGTTTGCTGAACCAGTCCTTCTCCATTTGATCAGTTTCGGTCTTCAAGTTCTGGGCTAAATAAAAATGAAGAACGGGAAGACAGGGAAAGTAAAAAGAAGACAAATGAGCCTCGAGGTCATTTCGTGCCCCACCAAATGATCCGTCAGTCACC
>NW_004440510.1:0-1009 GCF_000184155.1 Fragaria vesca subsp. vesca | reverse complement strand
AGCCCTTCATCCACAAGCCCTGAATGGCTACAAGCATTCGATCCTCTTATTTTTATTTCTCGAACCGAGAGATGCAAGACACCAACAAAGGTGACATCATTGGCTCTTATTCCTCTATCGATCATTTCTTCAAAGAGTTGAATCGACATTTTCCCCAGTCCATACTTCGCAGCAGCCACAATCATCGAAGTATAGGGTATTACAGACGGATTTGGGATTCGCCTGAAAACCTTATCAGAATACTCAACACACCCACATTTAGCATACTGATAGTCGCATATTTGTGCGACTTTTATCATGCTAATTATTCTTATTACTTAGTTATTTTGTGATGTTTTCCTATTTTTAATTAACTTTATTTGTTTTTAGGTGTTTTGAAGTCAAACAAAGAAAAGGAGATAATTGGGCTTAATTAGGATCCCTAATTCTAGTTGGGTTGGTGATGGACGTGAGACATATAGGTTAACTAACCTATTTCTACGGGGAGGAGGAGCCGAACAAGAACGAAAGGAAAAGAAAAGAAAGAGAAAAAAGAAAAGGGAGGAAAAGAATTCGATCGGCAAAGATCTTCTTCAATCAAGTTTTCTTCTTCTCCACCTTTAGTTCATCTTCCATGTATTCTCTGATGTTCTTAATCAAGATTATGTGTAACTAAACTCCTTAGTAGTTAGGGGCTGATCAAAGCCCTAGATATGTCTTAGATTTCGAACCCCAATTGATTTATATAATTTTAGATGAGAATTTCTTCACTGATTGTTCATTGATAATTCTATTGCATGTTTCATTGAGTCGACACTTTGATGCATGTTCTAGGGTTTATTATTTTGAATGTGTTTGTGACTGACATATCGTTGCATATTCTATGAGAGATAACAAGTTCTTTCCAGGTACTTGTGTGAAGTGATTCCTTGGTAATCTAAGGCTACCGACATGCATTGACCTTAGATTCTTTGTTGCTACTCAAACGTTCTTAGATCTACTTGATTTCAGTTATTTTGGTCTAGATACC
>NW_004440509.1:0-1180 GCF_000184155.1 Fragaria vesca subsp. vesca | reverse complement strand
ATTAGTTACTATTTCATGTATCTAATTAATTGTAGTTTTTAAATTTGTAGTATAAGAAAGCACAAGAAATTTGGAAACAAGGGATGTCCAAAGGGAAATCAATCAAAAACCAAAAAGGAATTTCTCGAGTTTTGTCTTGCTATGAAGTTGTTCAAGGTTTTCTAAGCATTTCACGACATTCCATCTCCGACTGAGATGAGTGCGGCAACATCAATGGGAGGCAATGAAGGGATGTCTACGCAACCAAGTTGTGATGAATCTCCTATCAACTTAGAAAAAGATGTTGATGAAGTTGCTCCCGACCGGAATGTGCGACCTATAGGAAGAAAGGCTGCAAAGGAAGCACACCGAAAAGGGAAGGCGACCAAAGAAGAATCACCTGTTGCAACTGCTGTCGTGACGCTTGCAAACAGCCAAGCATCAATCTTGTCAGCAAGGGAAAAACGAGATGAAGCATACGCAAGGCAATTGCAAGACCAACAACAACGAGAATATATGCGGCTCCAAATGGATATGCGGAATGAGCAATTCAAAATCCAAGAGAGGGAAGAGCGTATCATGGAGATGAATCCAAGCACTATGTCGCCAGGGCCTAGGAAAGATTATTGGCTAGCAAAAAAAAGGCGATAACGGAGACACAAGCAAATTTGTCGGGGTCTTTCCCCGGAGGATATCCCCAACCATCTTTCCCCGGAGGATATCCCCAAACACATTTCCCTGGTGGATATCCCCAAACACCCTATCCTGGTGGATGTTACCAACCACCTTCCACCGATGAATCTACAAACCCCATCAATGACAATGATCCTTCAAACACCGATTTCTTTTGTAATGAGAATAATAATCCTGATAATTAGATAGTTATTAGGAAATTTCAAATTATTGTAATTTTTTTTTCTTAGGCTTGGCCTGTCAATTAAATGTCATGGAATAAAAAATTAATTTCATTAAGTCATATTGTTTAATTACTATTTATTTACAACTAAAATCATTATTCACACTTAAAAATCATTTTTTTAATTCAATAAACAATCACTGCCACGTGGCAGCAATTTCACATTTCAAACGGGTGGAAACTGCTGTCCAGTCACAGTGACCCAGAGTGACCCAGGTCACTTAAGAGCAAGTTCACCCGTTGGGTTAGAATGAACACAGTGACTTGGGTCACTCTGGGTCACTG
>NW_004440508.1:0-1369 GCF_000184155.1 Fragaria vesca subsp. vesca | reverse complement strand
TAGTAACATTTCCAGGTTTGATTAACAAAAAGTAACTAAATCTACTTGCATAAAATGAAATATATGAGAAAATGACGAAATCTGAGGACTAATCAGTTTTTCTCTGAATTACACAATGATTTTATACTCCTAACTTGTGGCATCAGCTTCAGCTTCTTCATATCTTCTTTCAGTCACTTTCTGCAACCCAAAATCAAAATATCATAACAGGTAGTAAAACAAAACAATGTTAAAAGAAAGTGTTTCTTCTTATACTCAAAATTGATTTGTACCTGAAGATCGTTGACCTCAAAAAAGCTTGGAATCAACACAATGATTATCGGCCATTACCATCTGAAACCAAATAGCAGTTACGATTAATGCCTAGTACCAATTGTTTATCAGATTTCATCTAATCATAGCATGGAGTTACTAACAATATACTTACCAAATTTGGAACAATCTATGACTTCTTGCTCTACGTACGAAAACATAGAAGGCATACGAAGGTCACATTACCTTGCAACTTCAAGAAGCAAAATCGATTTTTTGAAACTGAACACATACACTAAAGCATACATATAAAAGAAACTAACAATCCATTTTCCGTATTAGATCACCCATGCAGAAATTCACCAAAAATTGCAGTCCACTACATCTCCCATCACGAGTTCCAATGCTCCCTGTATAAACAAAGAACAGAAAGGTAAGTGATTTAACAGTAAAAAAGAACTTCATCAAGTAAGTGCACTGTGTAGGAAAAAAAAATCATTCACTATTCGACCTATTCCTCTTTGCTAATAGTCGGGAATATTATCGGAAAATGAAGGATGTGGACCCCCATAACTTCACTTAGTTTAGCAGCTCATCTAGACTCTGAGATGCCACCATCTGATCAACTGTCTTACACGTATTAGTGTTCAAAGCATCAATGGTTAGAAAGAAATACTTAAATAGTTGAAGCAGCTGTAAAATTTCACCACTTTTAGTGTATGAAATGCAATGCTTACTTGTCCGTCCCTGCAACCTCCTGCAGCCTCTAGTTGTGAGACCTTTGTTACAATCCATCAACTCTTGTTCAAGGAGGCTGATAAGTGATCCAGTCACAAACACCTTCAATGGCACCAATAGCTGACAACTCCCAAGAAGAGCCTATACAGTTCACACCAGTGCTGTGAATGATTCAAGAAGACGCATATACGGACAATGATCACCAAGATTGAAATACAGGCAATGCAAGCAGTCCATTGATTTGTTAATGATTTGATGCAACGATCTCTCCAAATAGCACAAGGCATATTGGACTCTAATTCTATAGCTCTGACACTTCATTAAAGACTTATGGAGAACCAAAGCAATAATGTAATAAATCACCTATTATGAACTACCT
>NW_004440507.1:0-4683 GCF_000184155.1 Fragaria vesca subsp. vesca | reverse complement strand
GAGAAACAGAAGAAATGTACCAAACCCAGTTATGAAGAAAAAGTTAGAAAAATATCAAATTCTTTACCTGGAAAGATCAAATTCACTGAGATCCTAGCTTGAAAACCCATCCAATCGACCTTGAGGTGTCAGAATCAAATCTGCTGAAGATCAATGAAAACAACAAACCAATAGATGTCGAGATATCTAAATATCTCATAATCATGTACCAAATCGAAAGATCCAAAATCCCAAAAACTATAACAAACGTCGCAGATAAGGATTCAGAACACAGTACCTGCTCTTATTCGTTTCCAACAGAAAACTTCAGAACGGTGAAAGAGTCTGAATCTAAATCAAGAGATTTGGTTGAGTTCGAAGAACGAAAGCGAGAAAGAAAAAGAGTTGAGGAAGCGATCTCTCTTCTCCTTTTCGAAAAAGGGCAGGAACGAAGAAGAGGGAGAGGACGCATAGAGACGAAAAAGACGATTCGGTGGAGTTTCGAGAGAGATCGAGAGAGAGCAAGAAAAAAGAATCAGAAAACGGCGAGACGCAGGCCCAAAAGCCCAAGGAGAGAAAAAAAGCCCAAGCCCAACTGTCACTGTTCACGGGAACAGTACCGCGCCGCGCGTTGCTGCGGGTTTAATTTTCTCCATAGCCACTGTTGTCTGTAAATTGGCTAGAGTGGAAGTACTCTGGATTTAAATAACCAAATGTTCCATGTATTTTGTTATTAATAACCTATTGTTAGTAAGAGATTAAATTAACAGTAAACGGGAGGCAACACATAACATAAACTTTTCAGTAATAGATCTGTACATTTGTTGTATCACATCAAAAACCAAACTTAAAAACTCGTATATAAAATATGAAAGTATGTAAGCATGCATCATAATCTAAATTGGTAGCATGCAGCTGTCTACCTTTTTCTTGTAATTTCTTCTCCAAATAATGAAGGACCTGCTTCTTTTCATGGAGACGTTCCTACAAAGACATGTCAACTGATGTTAGTCAATCCATATTTTGGAGTGATATAGCAAAATCCTACAGAAACACAAAACAATAAATCATGAAACCAATGGGTTGCTAAAAAAAAAAAACATTAACATCAAGAACCCACAAAGAAAGTTACCAAATTAAGTATAAAATATCCAAGAGTTCAGCAATTTTTACACTCCATGTACATTTTCTAAGTAACCATATCATTGCATTTACTTTCATTCACACATATTACAGGAAAATAAAACATGAAAATAACACTTTTATTCACACAACACAGAATTACAGGAATTCATAACTATGTTTGAGTGTAGAAATTTCAATTTCATACCTAGCACACAGTTTTGAATCCACCAAACTTTAGACCTTTCACCCGTAAGGTTTCAAATTTTAATGCAAACCAATCACAGGTTTCCCTTAAAAAATTGAAATTACTGAATATGAATTCAGAGAAGAAGTGAAGATCATACAGGTTTCCTTTAATAAAAAAAAAAAATTAAAAAAAAAAACCACCATACAGGTAAAAGCCATTGGTATGCCTATTTTCTAACACTAATTTGTTTCCATATTTCCCTTAAGAGTTTCCCTTAACTTTCTAGAAGATAACAGTGCTGTGCCTAAACTATCTCATTGTCTCTAAAGACTTCTCTTGCATCAGATATCCGAACAGTTGACTATTCAAGCTATTCCATAATGAAAAATATCAACATATCATTGTCTCACTTCCCATACACAGAAAGAACTCAACATCATATCTAACAAATTTCTGTCATTGCACATGTTATGAAGTTCAGACCCGGACATCAACTACTCATTATTTTCCAGTTCTTGCAATCTTTTTCTTATAATGCCGGGCTACAGCTAAACAATTTCATTTATGTGCTTCGATACCTAGTTACCTCTAGGTATTTGGCCATAGGAAATAACTGCCACTTGCTCCATAATAAGCTCCTTAATTGCCACAGGAACTAAATGCTATTTTCAAAGCTCTCCAGCCTCAAAAGCATTGAAAAGTAATTACACAATGTCTAGTCTCTAAAAAGTAAAGAGTCGTTCAAAAACCAAAACAGCAGTCACATATCTGAACTCAAAAGAATTGCAGCGAACCGCAATAAGTTCAATCTCAACATGCTATTTTCCTTGTACACTCTAGTGATCTGTTGGGGAATGAAACCAATGTTAACATTAATAAAGAAATCTTCATGGCCAAAATCCTATATATCATACTCTCCCATGTTTTTACTTTGAGCATTAACAGAAAAAGCAGGTTAGATACAATGACTGATAGAGTGTTCAAGTGAATGATAAGTACCGAATAGCCACCTGATGTATCCAAGAGTTGATCCTCTGATGTACTTCATCTAACAATGGACCCCTCAAAATAGTAAGAGAAACCTGAAAAATATACTTGTAACTCCTCTATTCTTCACCATGATTGCAAAAAATATATATATATATATATCTAATGGCGTTCCAAATTACATTATCATTGCATTAATAATGCCTCCAAATCACATTATCATTTCTCTATTGATCAGCAACACGATTGAAAGAGGATGCTCTAAAGTTCAAACCAAGAAACTCAGCCACAAAAGATCCAAAATTAAGTTCTGGAAAACAACCACAAAAGATCCAAGAAAATTTGAGAACATGAACCATACCTGGAAACCACCGAACTGGATCACACACACACACATACATGTACAATGCCTTCTAAACTATGAAATTATCATGTTCAGATAGGCCAATGTTAGTATTAGTGTTTGTCATTAGTTTGTATAAGTATGAGGTTTCTTTTGGAAATGGATTAGCAAGGTATAGAACAACTCGAAAGGTTTAAATGGTTATCCAATATCTTTGTAAGAAGAGAGAAGAAGTTGCATGTACCTACGAACCTCAGTTTCCTCAGATGTTGAAGAAAAAATAGCAACACCATAACCACAACTTTATTAATTAGCAGGCACTGAAACAGAACAATGTTCTAAATTAACAACATTTACAATAAAGTTTTCAATTGTCAGAAACCATTTTTGAAGCAAATAGAAAACAAAGCTTATTTTTGTCTATATTCCTTCCAATAAACATATAGTATACTACAACACATCACATTTTGTTTATACACTATAGTACATCACTTAAAACAGTATGTATAGTTATAGTTATGTCACATTGACCTTCAAGGTACAGTCAGACTGCTCCAATCTCTTAATCTTTACTGAACAAATAGCTTTTAACTATATTCAATGATAACTTCATGTACACAACATGTACTTAATAACAATGAATTGAAAATCAAAGCCAATTGAAAATCAAAGCCATTATCCGCATGTTCAGAAACTAAATATGGGAACTCAACAAACACAATGGATTTGTTGATGACAAACTAATTAAATAGTGGTGATCGATTTGGAAGACTTACCAATTATTGATGCAAGATTACTGTAATAAAATATGTAAAAGTAGATGTAAGTTGCATTTAACCATTTTTAGACAAACTCAACCTAGCATGAACAATATCAATAGACCATGATAAATCCCTCAGACCGGTTACTTTAAAAATATCATTTTTCTTTATTAGAAGTTAACTTGAAAATACCCTATGTCTGTTAATTGTACCCCTCATGAGAATGCGATCAATTTAAACACTAACTTCCTATTAGGATTTAGGAGAATATATTTCATCAGAAGTCTATTCATGACTCTAAAGAAGGGCATATTGTAACTATACATTGTTATAATATGCCTTGTAAGAAGAAGAGCATCTGAGGACCAAGAGAGAAACAATAGAATACCTTGTAAGAATTTAAGACTTCCTCTATTTAACGTCACTACACACACAGTAGCATGCAAAGTGGCATGACACTGCTTTGTCCATTTTGTTTGTTAGTCTTCTGATTTACATATAATCTTAACCTATAAATATGCACACACCTATGTAGCCTAACCCTGGTCCTCACACAATACACATTTATACTCAATTTGCAAAAGCAAACAGACTTGGAGGCCAAGTACACACGCAGACACAGGATTTGTCTGAACTTCCGAACTAATATAGAGATACACATGAACCTAAAAATGTGGCTGTCATGTAAGATTATAGAATAGAATGAGATTTATAAATAGAGATTGAAGGTAGCACGATCAGGTAAAAGCCATTATTCCAAGAGTATAGAATAGAGATTATAGAATAGAATGAGATTTATAAATGTGGCTGTCATGTAAGATTATAGAATAGAATGAGATTTATAAATGTGGCTGTCATGTAAGATTATAGAATAGAATGAGATTTATAAACAGAGATTGAAGATAGCATAATGCATTATCTCTTTCAATTTCAATGTGCTTATAGCCATATTCCTCCATTATGGCGTGAATAGAGTCTCCCTACATTTGATATTTCTATTAATAAAATGAGGTAAAAGCCAATTACATCAGCTACGCCATAATGGAGTCTCCCTACATTTGATATTTCTATTATGGGGTAAAAGCCAATTACATCAGCTACATGAATGTTGAGGCAATTTTATTGAATAAAAAAAATAAATAAAATAAAAAAAAGAAGAAGAAGCAAGTCATGAGAAAAAGAGCAAGTAACTAATACAGTTGAAATAAATAGAAATACAAAACTGATAAAAGCTTAAAGATTTTGTTTTTGTGTAACAGAATGCAATCAAGTAAAACAAAACGTAACAAAGATTTTTTGAT
>NW_004440506.1:0-1200 GCF_000184155.1 Fragaria vesca subsp. vesca | reverse complement strand
TTCGGTGAATTCGAGATTGGGCCAATGGACCGAGGCCCGTGGATCAAGTTGACTACCATCTACGTGTCCGTTATGCGGCCACGTTGAGGTTGAGAAACCGGATAAGAGATGTAGGGCAACGGTGGATGTTCTATACACCTCAGATGCAAAGGCAGGTTGTTAGGCATCGTATCATGCGCGATCAAGACATAGCGAGATCTGAAAGAATTCAAGAGATGTCTGATAGTCTTTATCATCATTTAGAAGAAGATGTTGCTGAACATGGTGGAAATCAATGGCCTCCACCCGGTGTAGAAGTCGAAGGTAATGAAGAACAAGATGAGGAGGATGATCCGAACTACGAACCAATGGAGGATGAAGTTAGTGAGTCTGTTAATAATCAAGTTCAAGTAGATGAAGAAGACCCTAACCATGAACCCATGGAGGATCCAAGTGAAGTTGTTTCGGGGCCTTCCCAACCTCCTTTAGCTACACCTATTAATGAAGCTTTAGCTACACCTGTTAACGAAGCCTTAGTTGCACCTGTTAATGAAGAGCTTTTCGACGCAGAAGATGATGGTTCTATGCATTCTGTTACCTATATCTCCTCTGACACTTCTGTGATAGATTTGTCGGATGATGATGACGTTTAGAACTTAAGTTTTCTGTAATGGTACAATTGTACAGGTTTGACAACAATCTAGGTCCTTCGACCCTAGATTTGTATGTTTGTTTTGTTTTGTTTCGGTGTATACAGTAACTATAACTATGTAAACTCTTTTTGTAATGTATATATATATATGTAAGTTAAAGTGTTTTGTTTCTTGGAGTTTGTTTCTGTTTATTGATTTCTTGAAATTAGTTTTCTTTGATATTGACTCTATTATTAAGATAGGTTGAGATTTTAACTTTGACTTTAACTTTTAATTTTTTTGGGTAGAATTTTCGTCTTAGTTTCTTTATTTTCTTTTGGATTCGAGATGGAGGAATCTGGGAGTCACAGTAATGTGGAGATCGGAAACAACTTTGGAATAATTGCAGCCATTCAAGATATGGCTAATGCAATTCGAAATAACCATGGAGGAGCTCCACCTGAGAATGCTGAAGATAGAGTTCTAAGGATCCAAGGTGAGTTTCGCAAGTCAAAGCCACCTGTGTTCAAGGGGAGCACCGATCCAATGATTGCTGAAGAATGGGTCCGTCAGATGAAAAGAAGTTTGA
>NW_004440505.1:0-1400 GCF_000184155.1 Fragaria vesca subsp. vesca | reverse complement strand
TAATACCTTTCTTATCAAAGGCCAACTGAGGATTTCTCAGTCCTTGATCCCCAATAAAGGTTATAATTTCTCCTTCCTTTGTTGTTAATGTCACTGTCTTCTTCTCACAATCAAAGAGAGCCTTGTAATGAGAAAAGCCAATCTATCCCCAAGATGACATCGTATTGTAACAAGTCCATTATCATCAAGTCGAGAAAAGTCATCGACCTGAAATTTCTACCATACAGGATCTAGACACCTTACTAACTCTCATACTACGACCTATAGGAGACCCTATTACCAACGGACGTGGTAACGACTCGTACCCTAATCCCAAGGCAAAAGCAAAAGATGTAGATATGAAAGAATGTGTAGCACCAGGATCAAACAAAGTTTTACCCCATGTATTAAAAATTGGGAGTGTACCTTCCACAACAGTATGATCATAAGGATCCTCCATGTTATTCAAACTCCCCATCTCGACTTCTTCTCCTTGGAATTGCTCAACTGCTTCAGCTTCATTGCCCTCGAATTCCTCCTCACCATAACCCACAGCATAAACTTGGCCTTGAGCTGGATGACCCTGGCTTTTTGCTCCAGCTTGGGGTCTAGCTGCAGTTGATTGATCAGCAGGACGGGGTGCCGGTTGTCGGATCTGTGGTCTAACCCAATTCTGTTGTGCCGGGACAGGGGCAAGATAAGGCTGTGGTGGTGCATAAGATTGGGGTCGGGCAGTAGGGTATTGGGTAATTGGGGTACGATATGATGGTTGTGGGGCCTGGGGTGCCTGATATGTTTGTGACCATTGACAACCTCTTGCAAGATGTCCTTCTTGTCCACATCGGTAACATTTTAAGGGAGGTCGAGAATATCGATTGTTGGACTGATATTGAGAGATGTTAGGCTATTGACGTTTATTACTTGGTCCAGCTCCCACCCGACTAGCCTCAAACACAGCTTTTGATTCTTGCATCATCTGTTCAGCCATAAGCGCACGTTCTACTACGTCAGTATACCTATCCAGCTTGAGCATCATTACCTTCTCCTTGATTTGAGGTCGCAGCCCTTCTTCAAAACGCCTTGCTTTAGCATTATCATCTGGGATAAGCTCAGGGGCAAAACGCATTAATTCCTCAAATTTAGCCTGATAATCTCCAACCGGCATATTCATTTGTTGAAGAGTGGAGAATTCCCTTGACTTCAGACGACGCTGAGTGGAAGGAAAGTATTTCTCAAGAAAAACTCTCTCGAATTCAGCCCATGTTGCAATCACCGTATTTGGAATACAAAGTACGGACTCCCACCAACGGTATGCCTGACCTTCCAGATAGGTACAAGCAACAGTCACTTGTAAATCTTCAGGAATCCTCTTGTTCGTCAAACTTCTTTTCATCTGACGGACCCATTCTTCAGCAATCATT
>NW_004440504.1:0-1168 GCF_000184155.1 Fragaria vesca subsp. vesca | reverse complement strand
TATCCTGTTTGCAGGATTCACTTATGATTTTATTGTTTTGAAGTGATTCCTGAACTAAGTTCTAAAGCAGGAATTACCAGTTTATCTTATGTGGTGTTAGAGATGTTGAGTAAATTTTGAGAATTACTCATACGAGCTTTTTAGCTTACCGGGTTTGTTGTTTACAACCCGGTGCACCAATTCATGGTGTAGGGGTTAGACTTGCAGGTGTTGATCAACAGGGTTGAGGCAGAGGCATAGTGGCTGGGGTTTAGATGATGTACATTTTATTTGTATATTATGTAAGTTGTTTTAAGCTCGTGTGAGCATCTTCTTTTTACTAGACTTTTGAAGTTGTAAATAAAGAGATGTAATGTTTAACTCAGTCGATGAGTTTTGTTGACATTTACATTTCCAGTATTTAAGTTTAGTAGGGATTTGTTAAGCAGGTCATGTAGTCTTATTTGTGAGTTATATCATGCCCAAATTTTTGAAATTTATCCTTCGAAAATTGGGGCGTGACATACCATGCAGTATCTCCCATGACCTACACTGACAGACGGACTAGAGCTCTATTCCTAACCGTAACCAATCACCCGGCCAAAGGCTTGGAACCCGGTTTGACTGTCTAATATCAACACAAAAATGATAAATAACATCTTAACCGCAACCAATCACCCAAAAAGGGCTTGGAACCCGGTTTGGCTATTTATCCAACAATCATAATAAATTTCACAACATTATCCTTACAACACATTATCACAATTATTATTGTCAACATCACAATATAAAGAAGACTTATTTTTATCTTACCTATGAGCCGTTGGCGATCAAGCTCATATATTTTTAAAACAATTAAAAGAATAATATTAAATCCAACATCATCATCATTATCATCATCACATGACCATAATTAAATTTGGTTCAAAAGTGAACCTTGGTGAGATTTACTCACCTAAATCTCCCGCTGCAAATTCCACAACAACAAGAGCAAGCCAAAAACACCACTTCACAAAACACCTAAAACACACAATTAAAAACCTTAGTAACTAAAATACCATAGGTTTTCACAAAACCCTCAACTAATCCTTAGTTCAAGGGATGACAACTTTCCAAAGTCGTCGAACTTAGAGACCCAAAATGGCTGCCTCTAATCCTCCATTTGTAATACCTCGGAAATTTGATATTA
>NW_004440503.1:0-2053 GCF_000184155.1 Fragaria vesca subsp. vesca | reverse complement strand
GTTATACTTGTAGAACTAGGAGATTTTCGGACAACAATTCCCCTTCAACCTACGCAGCCACTTTCTCACTAGATTCATCTGGAAAATTTCATCATGATTCTATACCCTTAAACCCAGATTTTCGTACAATCTCAAATTGGCAAATTTAGATCAATAATGTAACCAAACCATATGAAATCAAATCTGACCCATATCAGTAAAAGTCCAAAAGACTGAAATTTGATCTCAAAATGACCATTGAAATCCTGTCTATGCTAAAAATGAAACCAAACCGCAATTGAATTATCTATTCTCCAACCTAAAATGCAAAACCATATCAACTCGCACAAAAATTTGAACCCAAGAAGAGATCAAGAAACACCGGGGGAAACTATATCAAGCGAATCCAAAGAACAATTACTTCTTTGGTTACTGTGTGTTTATGTGAATTCGACTTGAGTAAGAGCAGTTTTTTCGATACATGCACTTGGGTAAGAGCAGTTGCTCAGCCTCTTTGATGAAGGGTTTGAGACGCATTGCTTTCTGGTACTTCAGTTTATTACTTTCAGGGGCGGAGACACAAGTGGGTGGGGCTCAAGCCCAACCAAAGAATTTGGGGGAAAAAAAAAACTAGGTATAGATATATATATATTTTTTTGGGTGATATATCATATATGCCTAGCCACCAAGTGACTAAGCCCAATCCACCCAAATACCCAACCCATTACCCAACAACTCAAGTCCACAAATCCACAATCATCACTCATCCACCAAGTCAACCTCCTTTACCACAATCATCACTCATCCACCAAGTCAACCTCCTTTACCGAAGGAGTCCTTTAACTTGAACACTAATAGTCTAAAACATGTATGACCTCACCTGTTGTTCCCCTCCGCCTCCAGCCCTCCACTCACCTATCCGGCTATCCCTCTTCCCCTCCGCGGCTCCGCCTCCACAGCTCCGACATAATCTCCTTCTTCGCGGCCTCCTCCGGTCCTCCTTGATAGCGACGACTCGCCTCCACTCACCTACAGTAATTAGGCATAATCTCCTTCTTATATAGAATCTGAAATTGTAAGTTCTGGTTGAGCTCTTACACTTTGCATGGTTGTACTGGAAAAAAAAAAATTTTTGCCTTCGGCCAAAGTCAAGCCCACCCTATCTCTAAATCCTGGATCCGCCACTGATTACTTTACTAGCATTTTACAGGCATACAATTCCTTAATAATGCAGTTATTCACTACTTATTCTTTTCTATTATAAAACTCAATTCCCACTTGTCTTTCCCTCATTATCTTTTTATTTTAATTATTTTGTTATTTACTATAATAACCCTTGTTCTTAACAATCTGAATCAACTGATAGGGGTAATATATATTGTCAGATCATAATTTGGTGATTTAGAGAGACTGCTCGCTTTATAGTAGTACAGATAGAGATTTGCAATTGTGAAAGTTTTTGTATGCACCAAGGTTCAAGTGAACCGAGTAGTAATATTTAATCTCAGTCATTCATTTGATCTAACCTCGTACATGGCACTAACACTGTTAACAACCTGAAAATAAAAAAAATAAAAAAAACTCATGCGTTATCACGGTAACACAAAGAGATGAATAAATACTTAAATAGATTAAAAATCAATCAAGTTAAAATTTGGGAGTATGATAAGTGATAAGTGGGCACAAGATGGAACTCTCAAAATCGAAGAGGAGTTGCTTCTCCGACTATTGGTTTAACGTGATTGAATCGAAAATAAAGGGGAGGGAACAATTGAAGGTTTCCAATTGCAATGCCGTTTCTGGTTGTGGCTGCGTTGGCACCGTTTCTTCCATTGCCGGAAAACGAAAGGTCGGGTCTTTCGTCCCAACCGGGTTTGCTGCAGAAGGATAAAGAGCCTCATTTTGGCTTTTGAAATTGGGGAAAGGAACATATGAATTACGAGAATTAGGGTTGTTATGGGTGACCGTTTTTCTGAGACATCAGAGAAGCAGAGCTGAATGGCGGCGGCCGTTTGAACTGATTCATAAGCGATTCTGGTTTACTGGGTAAATTCTTATCTATATGGGTATTGGG
>NW_004440502.1:0-1101 GCF_000184155.1 Fragaria vesca subsp. vesca | reverse complement strand
AAGACAACAGATTCCACTGAAGCTCTTAGGGAAATTATATGTCCAGGAAATAGTAAAGCTTCATGGGATTCCTCTGTCTATTGTGTCCGATAGGGATTCAAAGTTCACTTCTAAATTGTGGGGAAGCCTACAACGTGCTTTGGGAACGGAGTTGAATTTTAGTACTGCATTTCATCCACAAACAGACAGTCAGTCTGAGCGAACTATTCAAATATTGGAAGATATGTTGAGGGCTTGTGTGCTAGATTCTCATGGAAGCTGGGAAGATTATTTGGCATTAACAGAGTTTGCATACAATAATAGTTTTCAGTCCAGTATGAAAATGGCACCATTTGAAGCTCTTTATGGGAGACCTTGTAGATCACCATTATGCTGGACAGAAGTGGGTGAAACTGTATTGCTTGGACCTGACTATATACAAGAAACTACTGAGAAGATTAAGCTTATCAAACAACATCTACTGACTGCCCAGACTCGACAAAGAAATTATGCTGATCGGAGGCGTAGACCCCTAGAGTTTGTGGTCGATGACTTCGTTTTCCTTAAAGTATCACCACGTAAAGGAGTCCAGAGATTTGGGAAGTCAGGGAAGTTAGCTCCACGTTTTGTTGGACCTTTTGAAATTCTGGAACGAATTGGAGAAGGTGCTTACAAGGTAGCATTGCCACCTCAACTTTCAAATATTCACAACGTATTCCATGTTTCAATGTTGCGGAAGTATCATCCAGATCCTACTCATGTTATTGATTGGGGAGAATTCGAAGTGGATGAGCAGTTATCTTTTGAAATAAGGCCACTTCAAGTCTTAGATCGTAAGGAACAAGTTTTGCGTACTAAAACAATTCCTTCGGTCAGAATTCTTTGGCAAAATGGAAATGTTCAAGAGGAGACGTGGGAATTGGAAACTGAAATGCGCAACAAGTATCCAGAACTTTTTCNCTACTCCTGGTAAGTTCGAAATTTTCGGGACGAAATTCTATTTAGGTGGGTAGATTGTAATATCCTAAAACTATTTTGTTTGTTTTATTAGGTTATTTTTTAGTTTATTGAAATTTTAGGTATTTTTACTTTTGTCAAAAAAAAAAATTATTACTACGTTCA
>NW_004440501.1:0-1116 GCF_000184155.1 Fragaria vesca subsp. vesca | reverse complement strand
ATTTACTAGCTTGGTTATAATAAGAATTTTACCGTCTCCGTCATCGAGGTAATGGTTTAATTGGTCCCTAGAGGGGTTTCGGGGACGATTATATGCGGATGATTATTTGTAGGAGAAAATTATGATGACGGTAAAAATGGTAAATTTTAGCTAGTAAAAGGTAATTTTTATTCGGGTATTATTTTTCGGGGTGTTTTATTTTGGAGTTGGGTTGTTTAAGAGTGTTGGACCGGGCCAAGAAGTGGTCAAAGCCCAGCCCTCTCTTTTCCCTTTCTCTTCTCTCCCTCCCGGCCTCATCCCCGAGCTCTCCCGACCCGGAAACTTTCCGGCCACCGTCCGCCGCCGTCCGGCCGAGATAGGAGGCGTGCTTGGTGTCGATTTGAAGCTTGGAGCATCCTCTACAAGTTTAGATAGGTGGCAGCCCGTGCCGCGCCACCGTGAAGAAGAAATCATGCCGAGAAGCCGCTGCTGTGCGTGGCGGGGTTTTCGCCGGAAAATCCTTTTTCCGGCCACCATAGCCGGAGCTGTTGGTATCATTTGGACGCTCTCTCTTCCAGCAGCAAACCCCTAAAAGGATTCATCCTAACTCGAGCTAGGTAAGGAGAATCGGGTGTTTGAATTTCTTAGGGTTTTCTTGATATGTTTGGTTTCGATTACCCTATTTAGGCTTGAAATTGGACTTAGTGATAGTTATGAAAGTTGTTTGGGATGTTGAGAGGAAGATGCTATTCAATTTTCATAGGAATTGGAGGTCGCCGGAATCGGCCTCCGACCGCCGCTGTTTGGGAGTTTTGTGTAATTTTAAATGTGGAATATTAAGGGGAGTATATTGTTGTAAGTTATGGAATTTTTGGATGAGTTTTGGATAGGTTTATGATTTTCCGAAGTTTGGTATTTTTGGCGGTTAATTAATGTAGAATTCAGCCGTAGGATTTAAGTCGTATTTTCGGGGAGGTTGTAATTACGGCTGCTGAGTATGATATTTAAGTTTGGATCGTTTCGACTTAAGAATATCGAAGTTAGGCAATGATGAGCGTAGTTATGGCTCTCGGTTAATTTTGGCCTATTTTGTGTAAATATTGGACTTTTAGTTGGGAAATTAATTATATGTTTGGA
>NW_004440500.1:0-1054 GCF_000184155.1 Fragaria vesca subsp. vesca | reverse complement strand
AACCTTGAAGGGAGCTACCGCTGTAAAAAAGAGAGCAAAGCTAAGATATATGTTCTAGTAGGTAAGACGATCCATATATCTAGAACACGTACACTAGAGTATGATCTTATATTCTTATTACATTTTACCAATTAATTTTAACTTGAGGGGATTGATGGGTATGTAGGTCTTGCCGCTTGTCTTGGAACGGTTTTGCTACTTCTCGTTGGATTTTTGGGTTACAGAAAGCGGAAAAAATGGAGTGACAGTAAGCTCAAGCGTAAGAATTACGAACGGCACGGAGGATTATTGTTGGAACAGCAATTGTTGTTTGGTGATGTTAATGTTGAGAGAATTAAGGTGTTTGAGTCAAAAGAGTTAGAGAAGTCCACAAACAATTACAGTCGAGATAGAATTCTCGGTAAGGGAGGTCAAGGGACTGTCTACAAAGGAATGTTAGCAGATGGAAGAATCGTTGCTGTAAAAAGGTCCAACATAGTTGATGAAGGCGAAGTTGGACAATTCATTAATGAAATTGTCATTCTTTCACAAGTTAGCCACAGAAATGTGTTTAAGCTATTGGGTTGTTGTTTAGAGACCAAAGTCCCACACTCCCACTCTTGGTTTATGAGTTCATACTCAATGGAACACTTTCTCAGTATATTCAGCATCACAATGAGGAGTTTCCTCTTACGTGGGAAGTACGCTTACGAGTTGCCATAGAAGTTGCAGGAGCTATTTCATACTTGCACTCATCAGCTTCCTCTCCCATCTACCATCGTGACATTAAGTCTTCAAACATACTCCTGGACGGTAAGTTTAGAGCTAAAGTTGCCGATTTCGGAACATCAAGATCAGTAGCCATAGGCAAAACACATCGAACCATGACAAATGTACAAGGCACATTTGGTTATTTGGATCCGGGGTACTTTCAATCTAGCCAGTTTACAGACAAAAGTGACGTTTATAGTTTCGGGGTGGTTCTTGCTGAGCTCTTGACCGGACGAAAACCAATTTTTCAGAGGACGCCACAAGAACCCACGAGTCTTGCAACTTATTCCTCGAGTCCATGGAA
>NW_004440499.1:0-1057 GCF_000184155.1 Fragaria vesca subsp. vesca | reverse complement strand
CGATTCGTGATCGTCGCCGCGCTTGCTTCCTAGATAACCAATGTAAACATTCCCCTAGAACCCACAAACCACCACCTCCCAATTTCAACATCCACCCTCAAGAACATGATAGTTATGTATGGGTTCTAGATCCCAAACCGAGAGTTGCTGGGCAACAATTAAGGATAACCCAATTGAATTTCTATTGCTCGGACGGACGGATCAAACTACAAACTTTGTTGGACGCATGAAAACCCTAGATTTCAATTCAGAAGAGGAATCACAATTTAGAGGAAGTCATCGTGCAACACGCGTGCTGAACAGTAGAGACGGTAACAAAATCTCAAACGTATCAATACTTAACCTCTGCAGTCACGGATACGGGACGGAACCGTATTGGATACGTATGAAACAGCCCGGGTAGACTGACCTCCCGGGTAGACACCAGAACTGTTCTCCAAAATAAGCCTCATAGGAAACTAATGTAATGACCAGGCCCTAAACATGCCTACCATAATACACAGTAATAATTATGATTTATGAAAGACTTCTAAGTGTTTTTCCTCTAAAAAAAAGAGAAAAAAGACTTTCAAGTGTGTGAGATCCCACATCGTCCGGAGGAGATCGAGGAAGTGATGTGTCTTATAATTTTCTTTCAAGTTGATCGACTCCTTCATTTAGAAGAGAATACATTATTAGCTTTTTTAAATATAAGTTGGTGGAAGCATACGGCTGAAAAGCCGTGAAATGTGATGGGTTCAAATTAGGGCTGCCACTCGGTCGGTTCGAATCGATAATGGGCGTTACCAACTTCAAAACCAAAGCTTTCGGTAATGAAATATGACTTTCAATTACCAAACCAAAAACTTCGGTATGAGATAAATCTTACCAACTTCGGATGTCGGTTTTTCGGTATTACCAAACTTCATAACAAATATATTTTCAAAATATAACAAAACAATACAAAACTATAAAATTTAAATAGTCACTTGAGTTTCTAGAGTCTGATAATACATATACAAAAGAATAGTTATTTCAGTACACATTATCGAGTATGGTTTAATTTTCTTACCGAAAT
>NW_004440498.1:0-1130 GCF_000184155.1 Fragaria vesca subsp. vesca | reverse complement strand
CTCTATAACTAAGTGAGGCCTACATATACTCCCACTGATTAGTCAAGGTCTTTGCTCTAAAGAGAGATCCGTTGTTTTGTCTAAAGCAAGATGACAAATATGTGTTAAGAGATGGAGTTCCCATCTAAGTACAATAAGACGCATCAATGTACTCAACACAATACGAAAGACTTGACATCTCATTCGCTATGAAAAGTTGTAAAGCTAAGTGTAGCTATGCGCCCACGCAATGCCAATGTAATGGCAGTAACTCCTTTTTCAATACTTAATGGTATGAAAGGTTGAGGCTTATTCTATCCCTACATAAGAAAGACACATCAATAACGAAATCAGAATCTGCCAAGTTTCGTAGGTTAAGCTCCACGGGACTTACAGGAATCCTCACTCACTGGAATATGGTAAAATTGGTACCATTGAAAAGGTCTATGTGTCTACTTTCCAGGAACACCAACCATTTGATCATACCTATCATATTGAGTGAGTTATGGCCGTTTTCGTAAAGTAGGACGAATCTGTCCGAGAATCTGATTTTGGTAAAACAGTCAACTTCAACGGGACTTTGTGAACAGCTCCTGATGAACCAGAATGTGTGTAATATACGGTTGGAAAGCTAAATGAGTCTAGTTTCCAAAACTGTTTACGGTTCGTTCATATGTATTTCCTAGAGGAAGTTACGACTGTTCTAGTAATTGAAGGTCATGCTGCGCGGAAATCTGATTTCCTGCACAAACTTATGTTTTGAGTTCACAAGCGACCTTCTCCTCAAGATCTAAGTGTAAAAGCTCATTTGAGGACAATACGGCATGATTTAGTTAATCATTGTCTAATGCCACATTTGAAGACATGTTAAAAAGCATTGACATGCTAAGTTGTTGAAACTTCCGTGATTAGTAAAAATCAGGAAGAGCCCTATGATTGATGTAAAGATCAGGGGGAGGTGTGAACTTCAGGGGGAGTCTAGCACATACATACATATCACTATCAAATGTGAATGGTGCGTTGTACTCTTTTTCTCCTACGATCAAGGTTCAGTTTTTCTCCCACAGGGTTTTTGTGACTTGACGAGGTTTTTGACGAGGCAACAGATCAACACCATCGGCATATCAGCGCGCGGCACAAGGGGGAGTGTT
>NW_004440497.1:0-1170 GCF_000184155.1 Fragaria vesca subsp. vesca | reverse complement strand
ATTATGCTAGAAGCATGAATTTTGGGTTTAATTACGTAATTATTATATAAACGTTATGCCAGTAGCATTTACCTCATTTATTACTAATACAGTAATACATAATGTTATAAGCATTAATGGGATTTAAACCCATAACCGCTACATAAATGATATTTGTTATTGACTTTATGTCGGATCCTAATTTAATGTCAATTACGAATTAGAATCATATTCATTTCAATTTGACGTTTATGAGGGTATAATGCCAGAAGCATTTACACATTTATAACCCCATAAATTGTGCTTGAAGTATTAAGGTTTAATTACGCGATTATTACATCAATGTCATGCCAGAAGCATTTATCTAATTTAATACTTATGTGTAATGCTAGAAGCATTAATGAGATTTGAACTCATTGGTACTTAACCGCTGCATAAATAATATTTATTTAGTAATTTATGCCATATATTAATTGTCGGTTACCAAATTCAAATCGTGTAAGTTTTATTCAATTAGTTCTCAATTATGTTATCGTTTATATCAATAATTATTATGAGTATGTAATGACACATTAATGCCAGAAGCAATTGGAGATGCAAATGAGTTAGTTTTGCAAGTAACCGCTACGTTATTGACATTTATTGGTTTAGTAATTTTATTGCATATACATTATGTCGATGAGAATTAAATTGTTTCCGTTATAATTTAATTTATTTTGGTTTCATATAATTACTTTCACATTAAGTTTGTATGTTACGATTTAATAACATATATTCCATTGGTTTATGTTATATTGGTGAATATTAATGATGTTAAGTCAGAAACTTAAATCAAACATGAATATATATGAAATTGAGCCAGAAGCTCGACTTAAGCTCCAAGGCTAGAACATAAGCTCGTCATGTGTCGCCTTGAGTCTATGACAATGATTATAACTCTTCTCAAACTAGGCTCACCCAGTTGGATGCGATGTCTAGGCAAGTACTTTTGAGGATGTGTACTTAAGTGAGCCTCGCTCCACCACCTCATCATGGCTTACCTGGTCGTATACAATTGGAGTTACCGAAAGGGTTGATTAATAACATTGCATTTCTTGGTAGACCATTATTAGCCCAGTAGGCCTACTCTCCCTCTACGGGACCTAAAAGCCTAGCATACCTCTCAGATTGTGCCCCGTAGGCTTGTAAAGT
>NW_004440496.1:0-1015 GCF_000184155.1 Fragaria vesca subsp. vesca | reverse complement strand
TTTGGCGATTACTCACTCATGAATTCGCTAGGTTTCTAACTTTTTGATCCTTGTTAAGATATACTTGTTAAACTAATATTTTCACAATTCATAGCTAAATAATAAGCACTAACAATATCTTATATACGTACATTTGACAGGAAACTGCCCGACCAATACTTGAAGGATCAGCTCGTCAACTAAACTTTGATCCATCAATGTCATAGCCTTCATTGTTGAAACTAGGAGTTAGTATTTGCTCTCAATATTTTGTCGGAGGCACTCGATCTAGAAAAAAAAACAGTACAATTGGATCTATATTTGCTCTCATTATGGTGTTATGATTTTCATTGAATTCCCTCGCAATGAAAGGAGTTATATATTGTAATTTTTTGTGCTCGTTGACTTGTCTCCAGTTCTAGTTTCTATCTTTGGAAAGAACTGCTTGGGAAGTTTTTTCTTCATGAAAACTAAGTTGGTCTTGCTGAACAAAAGAAAAAAGAAAAAAAAAAACGACTTGCTGAATATGGTATTTATACATACCTAGATGTTATATTTGTTTAATCTTGAGTGTCTCTAAATTTGTTAGGTTTGAGTATTTTGTTTAGAAAAAGAGGGAAAGGAAAAAGAAAAGAATTAGAGTTAGAAGATAATATAATTTATAAATCCATGTAGTTAATCATGATTAAGGTAATTAGAGGATAAGGGGTGGGTACGAGGTGGGTAAGTTTGGGTTTGCTCCCCTGGTTAGTATTTTAAAAGCAAATTCATACTACTGACTGAACTAGTTTACCGCACGTTTGTTTCCTGGATAAGAGGGGACTGGGCTGCTTACATAAGACAGTCAGCCTTATCCTGTGTGTTTGAGGGAACACGGGACTCATTTAAATGAGCATAGCCAGCCCCCGCGTTCCCTTCCGTATGCTCGCGCTGCAGAACACGATTGAAGCGCGCTCCATATTCCTGGTCTCTCTCAACTGCTCGATTGAAGACTCGCCATCTGCTCCAGGTTTGATCTCCTCTCTCTCTCTCTCTC
>NW_004440495.1:0-1016 GCF_000184155.1 Fragaria vesca subsp. vesca | reverse complement strand
ACCCAAGTATAAGCATCAAGGGGTCCCTTGGCACCCTTGAACTCTCTGGCTCCAGCTTCAAAAACTTCTCTCCTTTTCACAGAATGAGGTTGTGGAGCTCGATCCATGACATCCCTCAGCATATTCCCAATATCATCAACCAGTCCCCTGACCTCATTGCCTTCATCGGCATTGGTCGAAGTAGCCACACGGGGTTGCCGTGGGCGCCTAGGAGGCATAGTACCTGAGGAAGAAGAAATTTAGTAGTCCATAAACAAGACTAACACAATAATCACATATACCCAATAACACATAGCATCAAAGGCATAAAATGCCAATGAATCCGCCGCGGTCGGATCATCACTCTATAGACACTACGTGCTACTTGGGCAAATGTGAAAGTGACAAGGAAGCAGGAAAAGGAAACCTATAGCTCTGATACCAACTGACACGACCCACCCCGAATTTCACCCTGAAACCCAGAGTAAGTCGTGCGGGGACCACCTCCAAGGAAAATTTACTGAAAAGATTAAGAAAATCTCCCTTGCAGATGGACAACCCTAACTCGAAAATTTCATATTACACTCTTAATTTAATGCTTCTGAATATCACATAATATACAAAATTCTAAAGTATTCAGAGCTACTAAACACAAGCGGAAGCAAGAAAACACGAGTAGGTTGAACAGGTAACCTACTGATGAAAACTGGCCGAAAAACGGGTGACTATGCCTCGTCTCCTACTAGATCCAACCCGAACTCTGCAGACTGGGCAATTTAAAACGAAGGGCCCAGGGGAAAACATTTAATAACGTTAGAGTGAGTGGACAAAAATAAATTAATAAATAAAATATTTATGTTTCCCCAAATTAATTTCTTAAGGAAAAAATACGAATGCATGTCGCAAGCGATAAAACCTTTAATCCCATAAAATAATCGAGCCTCTCAGACTCTATAATATATGTATGTATTTACACTCGTCCATACTCCCTACTATAAATTACATGAGTCTATATAGGGCGTACTACGCTCGCGTCC
>NW_004440494.1:0-1250 GCF_000184155.1 Fragaria vesca subsp. vesca | reverse complement strand
AAGAACACCATATCTATATATAAGATACTTGGAATAATGGTCAAATTTCATGAATAATAATGTTGAGTATATAAGCATAATATTGAATCTGAGATTTGAAAAAGACAGATGCAGGCCAAAGCTTCATCAGTAACAGGATTAATTAGTTATGTAAGTTTTGAACTTTTCTTCACTAATAACCTATGAAAACGTACAGAGACTGAGAGACATAATCTCATCTCTCTCAATCCCTCGTGCTATGACTAAACCCAGCTAACCCTGTAAACAAGCACATATGCTTTCTAATTAACATTTTTTTTCCATGCAATCGTGTTTTCAACAAAAATAATTCGATAAAATGCCTCAAAAAGGCTTTCATTCTACTAACAGAGATAGATTTCTAACTCATCACCATCTACAACACTCATGCTGCTTAAAAATTAAAGGGATATTGTATACCTATTTATGGATTCCACTGATGACCACTGTAAAAGTCATCAGGTGACCTCTCCACCAAGAAATGGATCACACTACGTACTGCAAACTTGACTTTACTAATACTTTACCAAAGTCATCACAACTCTACATACTTCACTAACCATCACGTACATCAACAAAATGCCAGACTCATATCAAACCAAAATTGTGAAAATCTAAGACACGGTGTATACTGATGTAGAGACTATATATCACAGATTGCTGAAATGCAAAAGCAACATATAGATATGAAGCGCTCACTAATTTGATTTGAAGCGACGCCGAGATTTTAGAAATACTGCAGAACTGAGAAAGACCGAGCGACCGACTCGCGGCTCCAATTTGGGCAAACCCTAAATCAGGGAAATCCAAGCAAAACTCTATATCAACCAAGCAAAACCCAACCCAGCGAAACCTAAAATCCAAAATTTCGTAGAAAGAAACTTACCAGAAAATAGCAAAAAACCTTAGAAAGAAGTTTCGCATCAATCTATGGCGGGGGATGGAGGGTGTTGAGATCGGTATTCATCTTTCAGAGAGAAAGAGTGAGGCTGGGTGTTCGGATCGAAAGAATGAGGCTGGGACACAGAGAGAGATTAAGAGTGAGGCTGGTAGAGAGAATTGAATGAGAAAAGAGTGAGGCAGCTGCCAGATAGGTTAAAGTGTACTATCGGGGTAGTTAATGAGAATAAGCTTTTAAGTGTCAAAAAAAACTATCTACTTTTACGAAGAAAAAAAAGGTCTCGATCGATATGGTTAAATTTGTCTCTCAAATACGTCAGTTTTCTGTCGTA
>NW_004440493.1:0-2170 GCF_000184155.1 Fragaria vesca subsp. vesca | reverse complement strand
TCTCTCTCTCGTCCCTCTCTCACCCCAACCCCAAAGCTCATATACTTTCACCACATAAATCCTATTGCATATAATTTTATCACCTATCTGTTGTTCGACTCGATTCAGCAGCCAAAAGAGGAAGAATGCTGGGATGGGTCTCGAGGAACATATGTTTGTCTCTCAATGGAAAAAGCTATGTTCTTTGTCTACTGGGTTTATGTGTCATGAGAAAGACCGGTTCTTGTGGTGTTATGGAAATGAGAAAATCGTGTTATTAGAGGTTATTAGAGATCCCAACTTGTTAATACGCTGCAACTGAAGCCATATATGATTTGTGATGAAGAAAAAACTGTTATATGAGAATGAGAATTAAAACTATAAAGAAAATATTTTATAGCCAAGTCGTTCTTTATCAAATTGAACAGTCATCTTGGAGAGATGAAGGATACTGATCAAAGGCTGAACAGATATAACTAATTAACTATCTTCATTTTGGTATCGTCTCCAATACCAATATCAACCCAGAATTCATCTTCATTAACATTTGTGAATCATCTACAAAAAGTGTCCCTTTAGTGGTGTTTAGAGTAAGATTGATGTTCTCTGGTCTAAGGCAATCAAATTCAAGTCCTTTTCCTAAGAGCAATCACAGTCTTCATCCGGTTGAACTACTTCCAACACCGACATCGATCGAATCCGGAGTCGAAAACCTGATCTAGCAGCTTTACAGAAACATGAACTCAATCCAGACAATTACCGATTCCAGACACGCACCGACCCCCGGTCTGATCCTTCGATTCCTGACACATGCAACTCAAATCTGCGTTCACTCTTCTCCGAAGACGCCCTGAGGTCTACTCTGGTCCTCAAATCTCCCTTCTCCTCAAATCAATTATGACCGGTTCTGGTCGTCGAGACGTCTGAGATGCCATTATATTGAAAACTTTATCATTACTACCACCGTTGCGCTCTCCCATGGAGAGAATTCGAAAGAGAGAGAAGAGAGAGATGAGAGACAGATCAAAGGTGTGAATGTGACCGTGTGAGTGAAATTTGAGAAAGGGGTTTGAGAATGGAGAATTTGAGATAAGGAGGAAGAGAACGGGATAGACGAAAATATCTCTACAAACAAAGCAAGAGAAATCCTGGCCATCCATTAAAATTGGATGGTCCAGATTCATTTATGAGGAAGTATTAGCAGAGAATTATGAGGAGAGGATCTGGATCTAGTGTAAACATGGGTGAATGAACAAAATAATTAGCCCCATCATGCCCCCATATGCAAGGTGGCAGGAAATCAACATCAAGTCTAAAGATGCCTTACAATACGAAAGTCCCTAATGAAAGTGAATTCCTAGATGATAATCATGTGATTGCCTCTCCCTCCCTCCCTCTATGACGTCAAGTTTCCCATGTGATAAGAGTAGGGACTTCCCTGTCTTCCCATGTGATGGTGGTCTCCGACTCCAACTAGGAAAGAGCGCAAGAGAAATATAGGGTACGTTTGGTACCCGGTACTACCTAAGCCAGTCTTAAATAAGGAATGAAACAAAGCTAATCCCACGTTTGGTCTCTCTCGGTACTAACATTAATGGGCTTAACTTGGACCGGTTTTCTGATTTCTCCTCCTTAACCGGTGTTATCGTGGGTACTCCGAAAATCCTACCTTAGATAAGACCTCACTAATCTCACTAACCTCTCTACGCCTCCTCCTCCTTCATCTCCCAAATCTGCATCTGCTCCGCGCCCTCCGCTCCCAGACCCGCGCCCTCTCCCGTCCTCAACCTCCTCTCTGACCCTCGCCCTTGGCTCCCAGTGACACGACCCACCCCGAATTTCACCCTGAAACCCAGAGTAAGTCGTGCGGGGACCACCTCCAAGGAAAATTTACTGAAAAGATTAAGAAAATCTCCCTTGCAGATGGACAACCCTAACTCGAAAATTTCATATTACACTCTTAATTTAACGCTTCTGAATATCACATAATATACAAAATTCTAAAGTATTCAGAGCTACTAAACACAAGCGGAAGCAAGAAAACACAAGTAGGTTGAACAGGTAACCTACTGATGAAAACTGGCCGAAAAGCGGGTGACTATGCCTCGTCTCCTACTAGATCCAACCCGAACTCTGCAGACTGGGCAATTTAAAACGAAGGGCCCAGGGGAAAACATTTAATAACGTTAAG
>NW_004440492.1:0-1086 GCF_000184155.1 Fragaria vesca subsp. vesca | reverse complement strand
TGCGTATGTACTCTCGTAATCCGTTGAGATTTTGTCTCTGGAATCATTTTAAACATCGGAGCGTCCTCCAGTATTGATTCATTGACATAGTTGTAATCAGAGACAATCTCATGAGAGAGATTCTTTACATTGATGAGGTTGTGCCTTACTCGCCCAATTCGTTTAGGCAAGTATTGATCGAACCAAGTGGCCTCCCCCTTTTCCCTTAGGGAGCCACGGCCTTAACCACACCTCCACTAAGTATGGTTGTGCCGCCTTTATCTATGGCAACGTGCCCCTTATTGGGGACTTTTAACCTTGCAGGCGTTTGCAGCTAGTATGTATGATCTCGTCACTTTGGAAATATCTTTAAACACATTAGACATCGAAACTGTTACGTTCTAGATATTGATTATGTGGGGATCTGGATGAGACAGAGTGGGGACAACCACAACAATTTCTGTCGTTCTCATAGAAAATTTTTTTCTTATCTCCCCCTAACGACGGAAATATTGTCTCATCAAAGTGACAATCCGCAAATCGAGCGGTGAGATCGCCTGTAAAGGTTCTGAATAGCGGATAGGTGTTAGATGTTCGTATCCAACAGATATACATATTCGTTCTTGGTGACCCATTTTGATGCGTTGTGGGAGCGTAATAGGAAAAAGTAAAGTTGCGTGCAGTATTGCATAACCCCAAGCAGATATAGGCAGATTGGTGCACATAACCAGTACCCTAACCACCCTCTATGGTGGCTTCTGCAAGACCATTATGAGTTTGCATATGGGGCTTCAAGATATTTTACATTGATCTTGATAGTCATGCAATAAGCATCAAGTCCTTTGGATGTGAACTCTCAACATTGTCAAGTCTTATAGGCTTGATGATCAGAGTTTGCAAATGCAACATTTCTAGTGGATTCGACTTGTGACCAGTGTGTCGAAACGTCCTCCAGAACCATAAAGTACTGTAATGGTCCGCAATTCTGGATGGATAAGTCCACATATCACATTATATTCTTGGAAAAAAATGGAATATTTTGGTTATCTTTAGCATAGGAAGGTCTCGATCCTGTTTTTGCTAAAGAATAAGCTTTGCAAAATGAGT
>NW_004440491.1:0-1078 GCF_000184155.1 Fragaria vesca subsp. vesca | reverse complement strand
AAATAAGATGTGACTGGAATAGTGAAATACATATAAGGGTTAAAAATTACAAACTTTAGGTAACGTTTGCTTCCCGAATAAAAAACAGGTCAACTCTAAAATACGCTTAGGCGCTCCTAAGGGGGAACCTAACCACCGGAAGGCCATTTAACTAAGTTTTTTTTCATGCATTCCTAAATCTCATGTATACGAGTTTTAGGTTCGAAAACGAAAAAAAATAGGGTTTCGCACGATGCCAGTCAACCGTTTTTCGTGTAAAAAATGATGTTGAATTTAGGTTGACCGATTCGATGGGGGGTCTGACGAATCCGAAACAGGGTGGATTTTTTTCAGTAGACCTATTTAATCACCATATCTATATCTGACGGTGAAATTTTTATTTTCACATATTTATGACCTCGGATCGCCACGTGCCTACTAAAGCGGTATAACTTGTTTAGTAGGTTATATGACTTGTACATTATTGTGAACCAACTATACTAAAAGAAAACAAAATTTTAGAAAAATCTTATGAAATAGGATGTGACCGGAATAGTAAAATACATATAGGGTTAAAAATCACAAACTTTCGGTAACGTTTGATTCCCAATAAAAGTAGTCAGCTCTAAATACACTTAGGCGCTTTTAAGAGGAGCCTAACCACCGGAGGGCCAATTTAACAATTTTTTTCATGCGTTCCTAAATCTCATGTATACGAGTTTTAGGTTCGAAAACGAAAAAAAATAGAGTTTTGCACGATACCAGTTAACCGTTCTTCGTGTAAAAAATGATTGTTTTCCTCCTTTTAATCTTGGCCGTACATTTCCCTATATAAAAGGGAAGAGACTGTTGACCTCGGTCAAAATCCCATTTCGGGCGTTGACCCGTCTGTTTCTCTCCTCCTCCTCTCTCTCCGCCGCATCCATCTTCTTCGCCGCCCTCCGCCCTATTCCGGCCACCCCAGACGGCGAGACCACCACCAAACTCTTTCTCTTCTTCTACTCTACAAAACCCAGTCCATATATCAGACATGCAACCAATTCAATGGAGATCGAATTCAAGGATGGTTCACTGTGTTCTTCAATTTCCGGCGAGCTCC
>NW_004440490.1:0-1098 GCF_000184155.1 Fragaria vesca subsp. vesca | reverse complement strand
GAAAAGTTTAAGGTTTCAAAAAACATACATTTCTAAAGGCTGCCGAGAGGAGAAATAACGTTTCGTCTACTTATACTTCTAATTTGGGGCTGAAAATTTGATAGGAGGAGCATCTCTGGATGGGGAAGCTGCTGTCAAAATTTCAGGTTGATCGGAGCAAGGGAAGGTGGTGAACCGGTGGTCGGTAGCGACGGCGGTCTGGAATCTTCCGGCGGCCGGTTCGGAGACTTTCCGGCCGGTTCTCAGGGTGAGACCGGTGGCGTTGGATCCGGGGCGGAGAGAGCTTTCTGGGGATATAAAATTCCGGCGGAGGGCAGTCGGAATTTTGGTCGGAAATCGGGAAAAACAAGGCTGCCCGATTTTAGGGTTTTGGTTTTTAGGGTTTAGAAAAAAAATGGTGGGCTAATGGCTCTAGGTTAGAACAAAGTGCTGATAACGTGATAAAGGATAAAGTGTAGAGACAAAGAGATAGCAAGAGAGTCATCATCTTATTCATTGATAGGAGCCCTTTATATAGGGAATTACACAATAGCAATATGGTAAAGATATGAATATATAGATCTAGTCTAACTACATATCCTATTGGCATAAGGCCAAGGCACACATAGAGAATATCCTAGAACAGCGACGTGGTTGTGGCTCGGTATGCACATTTTACGTGTCTTGGCTAGCCTAGTGAGACGGCAAGCTGTTTGTTTGATCAAATAGACGCTACCTCTTAGAACACTACCAGAAGAAAGGGTTTAGCCGACGAAAAAAAAAAATCAGGCCGACGAACCGTTAGACTTTAGCCGACGAAATTTTCCTTCGTCGGCTAATTTATATTTTCGTCGGCTATAATCAATTTTAGCCGACGACTAAAGTTTACAGACTTTAGCCGACGACTTAAACATTCTTTAGCCGACGAAATTATGGTTCGTTGGCTAAAGTTCTTTATATTCGCAGATCTGGGAAGCAACTCATCTGGGAAAAAAAAAACGGGAGAAAAAGTTTGGGTGTTGTTGAAATCTGTCTATAATTAGTTTGTGGAGCTATATATAGGTACGTACATGTGTATATATGTGTTGATTTTGAGTTTTATTTGAGTTGATCGATTTG
>NW_004440489.1:0-1050 GCF_000184155.1 Fragaria vesca subsp. vesca | reverse complement strand
CCATGGGCTCGCCGTTGTGGTCTGGGCCTTGAAATTGAAGTTCCGGTCCAAATCAGAAATTCGGGCAGACTGACCTTTGGTCACTCAAACGGTCATAACTTGGTCACCAAAATAGCTATTGACGATCTGCGAAAAGTTCTGAAAACTAGACTCTTCTAGCTTTCTGCTGATATAAAGTTCATCTCCTGGATCGTTGTGAGCTGATCACAATTCTCTGTCGAAGTTGACTGACTATTCCTGGCAGATTTTCTGATTTCTTTCCTTGCGCCATATGGATTCCTTTTCCTTCAAGATTTCTCCTCTTTTGCCTCTTTTGTGCTCCTCGGCTTTATTTGTGACCTAAAAACACAAACTAAGTTAAAATCAATATTGTTAAAGGAATTACATAACTAAATAGGGTCGGAAATACATTAAGAACGTTGCATAAAATGCACCTATCACTAGGAACCCTATATCCCAATGTAATGGGACAACACTAGAATGACCAATATTAGCAATGACATCCGCTACAAAATTACCTTTACGAAAGACATATTTAAAGCTAATGGAATCAAAACTAGTCGCCAACTCTTTAACACTACAACAAAACCCAGTATTAATGACCATGGCAGTGGTCACAAAAGATGGCAAATTTGGTCACTAATAAGCTTCAGTGACCAAAATATGATGGTCACTAAGTGATCACTATAGGCTCGTCACTAAAAGTATTTAGTGACCACTTTACAAAGTTGGTCACTAAATCAAATCAATTTAGTGACCAAATTTCTATGGTCACTAATAAGACATGTTTTAGTGACCAAACATTTCATCACTAAAACCCATATTTTTGGTAACTAAAACCCTTACTTGGTCATTGAAAAATTTTCAAGCGCTACGCTTAGTGACCAAATTATTGTGACCACTAATAAGACATGTTTTAGTGACCAAGAAGTTCATCATTGAACCCCTAATTTTGGTCACTGACAAGAACTCGTATGCCACATTTTGTGACCAACAGATAGTCATTAAAGCGCTGCTCACTAAACTTAAAAATTGTTTCAGTAGCATTGT
>NW_004440488.1:0-1564 GCF_000184155.1 Fragaria vesca subsp. vesca | reverse complement strand
TTGCATAGCCCGACGCAAACAATAGAAGCTTGGTGCGCATTACAAGGTTCTATATGTGANACATCTTAGGTTTGAACATAGGAAACTATATGTTTACAAAACCCAAGGGATATGCAATAATCATCGAAAACCTTCGATGTAAACTCTCCGGCATTATCAAGTCTTATAGACTTTATGGGATAATCCGAGTGGTGTACCCTTTATTTCATAGGTGAGAGTTTAGCAAAGGCATCATTTTCTTGTGGACAATAGTGTGACATCTGATCACTTAATTTGTCGATGCATCAACCAAAACCATTAATATTTAACTGGTCTGTATGGTGGTTGGATAGGTCCACATATTTTTCCTTGCATTCTGTGCATAAAGAGATAATGTATATTCTAGTCTTTGCATGTGATGGTCTAGTATTCAACATTCTTAACGAGCAGCTTGATATAATATGTCATTAAAGACAAAACCCTTATTCTGAGGGGGATGCCCGTGTGATAATTGAGTTGAGGATATGGTGCATCATATGTTTTTCCTGGGTGCATCAAACACCAATACTATAGCTAGTATTTGCTCGAATCATTTAGCTTCTAGCTAATAAATTTGAGTATAGTCAATGTACGCTTTTCGCCGCACATTCGAAGGTTATGCAAAGATATTACACCATTTTTCTGGTGGTTTCAATGTTTTAAGCATTGATTCAATAAACTTACCTTTTGATAACGTTCTTCTGAAACGTAAAGGTATTTTGACCTCGTCAGCCAGACGAGAACGCTCAATTCCTTAATATTGATAACTCATATCAATTTTGATTTAGATTTTAAGGCAACAAGCCCTTCCATTTTAATATTCTTTTGCTTCATGCAAGGAAGATGTCTAGTTCAAATTGTTTCTTCTGGAGACTACCAATTAACATGATAAAGCTACCGATTTTATCATGTCTGATGAATTTGAAATGAAACTTCAAGTTTCTTAAGGGGATTATTATCGAAACTAGAAGATCGATTTATACATGAACTACGGGTTCATGTCTGAACTACCGGTTCATTTTTGAACTACTAGTTCATTAGGTACATGTATTTTCAAGTTATAATCATGTAACAATTGATGATATTAATTCCACGCTACTAATTTAGCATAGTGAATATGTCACGTAACTATGTGTAAATGCTTCTGGCTATTAACTACACATTAAATATGATGATATTTTAACAATAGCCATTATGAGAAAATATTTGGAGAGTCCTATAGACATACATAATGACTAGGTACGAAAATCCAGTGTCATTAGATTATTTTCCTTTTGTTTGATTCTGCTGGACCAAAGGAATTGACTGAAATTAAAGTGAAATAAATAAACCTAGCCTCTACATACTTTACAAGCCTACGGAGCACAATCTGAGAGGTATGCTAGGCTTTTAGGTCCTGTAGAGGGAGAGTAGGCCTACTGGGCTAATAATGGTCTACCAAGAAATGCAATGTTATTAATCAACCCTTTCGGTAACTCCAATTGTATACGACCAGGTAAGCCATGATGAGGTGGTGGAGCGAGGCTCACTTAAAGTACACATCCTC
>NW_004440487.1:0-1286 GCF_000184155.1 Fragaria vesca subsp. vesca | reverse complement strand
TTTTTGTTTTAATAGGATTTAAAAAACATCTATTTATGATAATAAATTATATTATTTTCTAATTTTACTTTAAACCACTCTTTTCTTTTTCTAAACAACCCTAACAAATTTAGTACTCTAGTAAGAACACACGTGTTGTTTATTTGTTTGTTTTTTTTTTTGAAAGGGAACAAACGTGATGTTTGTAAATAACCTAGCTATTGTGAAATATGATTTCATGGTTCATGTATAATCTAGTAAAGGAGCTCAAGTAATTTTTACAAGTTCTTTTATATTCACAAGTAATTTTTTATATAGATGGTCAATAAATCTAAAGCATCTTCATCATCTGAAAGGCATCATATCTTCCACCGCCCTCACTCAAAAATCTGGTCTCATTTTAACTCCCCTTTTTCTAACTCATGAGTTTGCTTGGGCTGTTTTATATACATCAAGAATAATTATGGTGTTAACAAGAAATGCAATATGGGTTAAATTACACAAAGCTAGCGTTCCAAGAAATATGTCGTTTTGAAGCTTTTCGTGAACAAAATGTAAAAATAAGGGCTTGAAAGTACACAGAGAAAAAAAAAGAGGCTAAAATTAAATAATTGAAGTACCTAATTGACAATGGGGATGTGCGTCTGATGTCTTCGGCATAGAGAAACAGCTAGCATCATTGCTAAGTATGCGTACTTCCACATGATGCATATATATATATATATATATATATAATAAAAGAAAGATATTTGTTAGCTCTTGTAAGAAAGAGAAGTAAGTGAGAAAGAATGCTATCAAAGTGGACTGAATCTGGAATTCAAAGTGAGCTAAATGTGTAAAACCCAGAAATTATCTTGTTTAATCTTGAGGGGTCCTAAATTTGTTAGGTTTTGTTATTTTATTTAGAAAATGAAAAAAAAAAAGAGTGAATTAAAGTAAAATTAGAATATAATATAATTTGTTATTATAAATAAATGTTGTTACTCAGTCTTTTATCAAAGACAACAGCAAGTATTGGTGTATCCAAACCTTACCTAAATAATGCAGTTATAGTGATCTGGATTAGACCAATATGAACATATCTTATGTCTGGATATTTTTTCCTCCATCTTTCAATTTTCTTTTTATCAAACAATGGGATTTCCATTGTTCCTTCTTCAGTACACTGAGCTATGGTGTTTCCACTAAACTGTTCAAATATCCTATGAGAAAATATTTGAAATCTAGAGTATTTATAAATATTTTCTTTATTTATTAGCATATTTGAATTTTTCCTAAATTTTTGTTAATTGTTCATTGGAAAAATT
>NW_004440486.1:0-1758 GCF_000184155.1 Fragaria vesca subsp. vesca | reverse complement strand
CCTTTGGCTCTCAGCAAATTCTCCATTAGTTCACTCCAGTGGTCATAATGACCGTCGAAGTGTGGCAGTTTGGTAAGACCCTTCTCTTCACTCATCTTTCTCTCTTCTTTGTGAGTCACTCGAAAGACTGCAGCTCTCTTTTATCTCAGGCCCCAGTGGGGGTTCTGATACCAAATTGTTAGAACCCTGATTGAGTGTAGAATAACAAACAGAGCACAAGAACAATATGGCTGAATGACTTAATTATCTTATTCAACAAACTTGGCTTTAAATAGCCTTACAACTGAAACTGAACTCCTACTTATCTGCTTGAATAGCAGCACAACTAACCAACTTGAATGAATCAACCCTACTAACAGACTCCTAAAGTCTAGCGATTATTGACTAAAGACCAAGTAAAAGTAGGACTCAGTAAACACTAAGCCCTGAAAATACGATACCATCTCCTTCAGAAAATTGGGGCAAAATCGAATGAAACAAACGAAATTGAAATCGCGGAAGCTAAAGCGTAATCTCAGAAGCCACAAGGTCACTGATCGTGGCCATGGGCTCTGATACGGATTCTGAGTTTATTGATATATGGTTCTAGAGAAGTTCCCTTCGCTCTCCATCCATCTAATCTAGCAAATCACAGATGCCTTCTTGTCATTTTCTTTTTACCATTCCAGACTAATTTTACCGAGGGATTCCTCAAGCACTGTTCCAACGTGTTTTTTTTTATCAGGTAAACAATTTTAATATTACAACTTCGTAAGTCAAACTCACAATCTCTCACTGACTAAGAGGAGACCATGTCGGTAAACTAAATAGTACCGGGCCACTTTTCCAATGTGTTAAGGTGATGACTTTTACTATGTTAAGGTGATGGTTTTTTTTTTTTTTTGAGAAAAATAACACTTTATATAATAATAATAATCAACCATTACAAAAAAAAAAAATCAAACCATTACAACCATGGGAGATCTCGGTGTTGGACAACAAGTCCCCACACTCCTCCCTATATACGTTGGTGTTTTGGGTGTTCCAGGTGTTTTCGTGTTCCAAAACACAAGTTGTTAGAGCAAGTCCAACAGGTTCTGTAAAACCTTTGTTTTTCCCTATTTTAGAGAATATTAGGGTGTTTTTGTGTCCAACAGTTTCCCTATCCCTTTCTCTAAAATAGGGATAGAGACGAGAGAGAACGATCCGTTCCCTAAATTTACAGATTCTCCAAATTGTTTGCGGATAGACAAAGCCATAAATATTTCGCATGCCTTCACTGTCTCCAAGACTACAACAACTCAAACCTTTCAACTTCGCTATGAATAAAACCCGCGAAAGGAGACGAGAAACACCCGCCAAACCAAACGGACTGCATCAGAGGTGAGACGACTCCTCCTCCTCTGTATTTCTATTCCTTCTCTATTTGATTTTGGGTTCTTGATTATGCTAGTATTCTGATTTTGGGTTCTTGATTATGCTTTGAATGATTTACCCATGCTGGTTTGCCTTTATCTGAATTGCTATGATAACACATGCGAATTTGATAGCTACAGTAGAGCTTTTTGTAAGATTTGAGGCTTCACAATATGATCATTCAAGCTTGAAGAATGTGTACTCATATGTCCCCATTGTTTCATATATACGGGTTGGCACTTATACTATGCTAAATAAGATTCCAGACTTGATGGAACAAAATATTATGTATGTTTAGCATCTTCATCATGCTGCAATCATCAAATCGTATGTCTAAATTTACCAAATACACTTTTGTAGATG
>NW_004440485.1:0-1414 GCF_000184155.1 Fragaria vesca subsp. vesca | reverse complement strand
GCTTTCGTAAGGATATCAGCCAACTGTTCTTCCGTAGGGACAAAAGGAAAGAAAATAATCTGATCATCCAATTTCTCTTTAATGAAATGTCGATCTACCTCCACGTGCTTTGTGTGATCATGTTGAACAGGATTGTGAGCAATTTCAATAGCAGCCTTGTTATCACAATAAAGCGGCATAGCCTTCTTCTGCCGAAATCCCAAATCTCTCAACAAGTGCCTCAACCACAACATCTCACAAAGTCCTCGAGCCATTCCTCTATATTCTGCTTCAACACTAGAACGAGCTACCACATTTTGCTTCTTACTTTTCCAAGTAACCAAATTACCACCAACGAAAGTGAAGTAGCCTGAAGTAGACCTACGATCTGTAATATTACCTGCCCAGTCTGCGTCTGTGTACCCAGGAACATCCAAGTGCCTGTGTTTTGAAAAGATTAACCCCTTCCCTGGAGTAGACTTTAAATACTTCAAAATACGAAATACAGCTTCCATATGAGCCTCGTTAGGATTATGCATAAATTGACTCACCACACTAACTGCATAGGCTAAATTTGGTCTGGTGTGAGACAAATAAATCAACCGGCCGACTAACCTCTGATATCGCGCCTTATTTGTAGGCACTTGATCCAAATACTCTGCTAACCGATGGTTTTGTTCAATAGGAGTATCAGCCGGTTTACAATCAAGCATACCCGTTTCTGCTAACAAATCTAGGACATACTTCCTCTGACTCAGCACAATACAATCCTTCCCACGAGCAACTTCAATTCCTAAGAAATACTTTAAACTACCCAAATCCTTCATCTCAAATTCAGAAGACAACAAATCTTGTAACCTCTGAATTTCCTCACTATCATCACCAGTCACAACCATATCATCTACATAAATAATTAAGCTGTCACCTTACCACACCGGTGTTTAAGAAACAAAGTGTGATCTGAATTACTTTGTCGGTATCCAATCCTCTTCATGAACTTAGAAAACCCTCCAAACCATGCTCTAGGTGACTGCTTTAGACCGTCAAGGGACTTCTTCAGCTTGCACACTACCTGCTCTCCAGTTAAAGTACAATACCCAGGAGGCAAATCCATATAAACTTCTACATGCAAATCACCATGCAAGAAAGCATTCTTAACATCAAATTGTCGCAACGGCCAATCAAGGTTGGCGGCTAACGAAAGAAGTACTCGTATTGTATTAATTTTGGCCACTGGTGCAAACGTCTCATCATAATCCACCCCATACTTTTGAGTGTAGCCTTTCGCTACTAACCTGGCCTTGTACATGTCCACCGAACCATCAGAATTATGTTTCACAGTATAGACCCACCGACATCCAACCAGCTTCTTCCCGGGTGGTAATGGCACTAACTCCCATGTACAATTTTTCTCAAGAGCATCCATCTCAACTTT
>NW_004440484.1:0-1082 GCF_000184155.1 Fragaria vesca subsp. vesca | reverse complement strand
CTTGGGGATGAGATTAGAATCCAGCAGGATATTACTGGCCTTCACGTCCCTATGAACTATACGAAGCCTTGATTCCTCATGAAGATAAGTTAAACCTCTAGCCACTCCCAAGCATATGTCAAATCGTGTTGACCAATCAAGGTTCAGATTGTTCTTTCCTGTTTCATACAAGTCGTAAAATGTTAATAATGTTACGTACAGGATACATCAAACAAGAGAATTAAATAAATTATGTTGTTCTCATACCAAACAATGCTTGATCAAGACTATTGTTTTCCAGATACTCATAGACAAGGAGCCTTTTTACTCCCTCAGCACAGAACCCATACAAAGTCACAAGGTTATTGTGTTGCACGGCAGATATAGTGGCAATCTCAGTTACAAATTGGCTCTTTCCTTGGTGGGATGCTGCAGACAATTGCTTCACGGCAATTACTCTTCCATCATTAAGGGTACCCTATCAATAACAAGAATCCAAGTGTTTAGCGTAGCTAATATATCTTGTGCCCAATATCCTCAAGTCCAATTAGACCTGAGCAACTGATGTCTTTATAGCTAGGACAAAACTTCAATTCAGCCTTTACATGGCAATCACAAAGATGCCTGTGCTTATGCATTCAACCTTTTATACAGCAATGCTTCGTCCTCATCTCACTAGATCATTACTACTTTTACAGCATTACACTTAAACAATCTTATGAATCTAACATATATCTCAGGGTAAGGTGGACAGCTTTGGGAGATCATCCTTCATAAGAACCTAGGGAAATTAGAAGACGTTTACACTAAGGAAACCGGAGGAAAAGAAAAACTAGGTGTGGTGTTTTGTGATGTCATGGTTTGCATTTAGAAAGATGCAATAGATATGTTGCAGTTGTGACTCTATCAACCAGTAAACATTAAAGGATTGACATAGTTGCTGCCCCATCATGTCCTTGATTAGAGTAGCAACTTACTTTATAGACAGGTCCAAATCCTCCCTCTCCAAGCTTGTTTTCCGGACTAAAGTCATTTGTAGCCGACTTTAGTTCGGAATAACTGAAAGTGAGCGGTCCAATATCAATCCCTAACAGCTCTGCAAA
>NW_004440483.1:0-1040 GCF_000184155.1 Fragaria vesca subsp. vesca | reverse complement strand
TTTTTCACTAGATTGGTAGTTACGAGAATATAGTTAAATCTGATTTAGATGGTTCATCTAAATCATTTTGTATAGTAATGTTTGATCTAGTTTGAGAAACAGAGTTAATAAGAATGTGATCCGTATAGTTTATCGTGTAGTGTTCTTTCATCCTTTTCGAAATAAAGTGAGGTGCATTCTTCTTGCCAATCGGTTGCAGATTGTTGGAGATTCACAGAACCCGTCATGGAAAGCAATAGGATACAATGTAAACAAAAGAGAAAAGTTGAACAAGACACCCAAGGAGAGACCTCTTGAGAAGGGAATTATAGAAACCATGAACAAAACTGATTCTACTCTCATTGAATCTCTCACTAAGAAAGGCACTGAAGTCACGGACGGTGCAGCTCATCCCCAAATCCACAAGATCAAATGTGATGTTGTCATTGTTGGTTCTGGTTGTGGTGGAGGAGTTGCAGCTGCAGTACTAGCACAGTCAGGCCAAAAAGTAGTTGTCCTTGAAAAAGGGAACTACTTTGTGCCCAAAGACTATTCTCTTCTAGAGGGTCCTTCCATGAATGAGCTATATGAATCAGGTGGGATCATGGCTTCAAAAGATGGGAAGATGATAATATTGGCTGGCTCAACAGTTGGGGGAGGCTCTGCTGTGAACTGGTCTGCATCTATCAGAACCCCGAATTCTGTACTCGAAGAGTGGTCTGTGGTTCATAAGATTCCACTCTTCGGTAGCCCTGATTATCAATCTGCAATGGATGCTGTTTGTAAGAGGATTGGTGTGACAGATAGTTGTACTGAGGAAAACATGCAGAATCAGATTTTAAGAAAAGGGTGTGAGAAACTTGGTTTGAAAGTTGATTCAGTCCCAAGAAACTCATCAGCAGATCACTACTGTGGTTCTTGCAATTATGGTTGCCCAACTGGAGATAAACAAGGGACGGATTCGACTTGGCTAGTTGATGCTGTGAAGTGTGGTGCTGTGATTTTTAACAGGTTGCAAAGCTGAGAGGTTCATAATGGAAAATGACCATCAAGGAGGTACG
>NW_004440482.1:0-1025 GCF_000184155.1 Fragaria vesca subsp. vesca | reverse complement strand
TTGATGCATCGACAAATTAAGTGATCAGTTGTCACACTATTGTCACAAGAAAATGATGCCTTTGCTAAACTCTCACCTATGAAATAGAGGGTACACCACTCGGATTATCCCATAAAGTCTATAAGACTTGATAATGCCGGAGAGTTTACATCGAAGGTTTTCGATGATTATTGCATATCCCTTGGGTTTTGTAAAACATATAGTTTCCTATGTTCAAACCTAAGATGGTCTCGCATATAGAACCTTGGTAATGCGCACCAAGCTTCTATTGTTTGCGTCGGGCTATGCAATCTTGCATGCAGCCATGTCGGTCCAGTTGAGGCCCACTGCTACCCGTCTTACTTCGTGTTAGAGTTGGTGACTGAGTGTGAACCTGATGTTTTTGCACTTACATGCATTTGGGTTTGCAGTCTCCGTGCCAATTGTGCCGCCACAACGTACAAAATCGGGTTCTCAACAAAGGATGGGCATATATGTCGATTATGAACCCTATCCATTATGTGCTCTTTAGAGCCCTTGACAGGAGATCTCTATACCGCTAGATTTGCGGTCGTCACTTTGATGAGACAATCTTCCTGCCGTTAGGGGGAGATAAGAATGTGAGCGTTCCTGATGAACGACGTGTAGAATGTCTCATCTTGATCCCCAAACCGCACATGTGAAATTGAAGTGCGAAGAATTTTACTTCTAGTTAAAGTGACGAGATAATATACCTACTGCAAACCTGCAAGGATAAATGTCCCCGTAGGACGTATCGTCCTAGTTGGACGAGGTACGGCCATGGCGGCTAACCAGTCATAGTCCCTGCCCAGAAGCGAGGTAGACCATTAGGTTCGAATGATTCTTATCCCTAGAAGAGGGTAAACTTGGCACAAATGAATCTTCTTGCCATCGCAATCTCAACCAATTCAACTCACGAGATAAATCCGGATTATGGGTTTGTCCTAGAAGAGACGATGTTGGGGGACGCTCCAACATTTAAACCCACTCCCGAGAATATAAAATCTCGGTAAATTTTGTGAGAT
>NW_004440481.1:0-1373 GCF_000184155.1 Fragaria vesca subsp. vesca | reverse complement strand
GGTAAAGTAGCCTGAAGTGGACCTTCTATCAGTGACAGAACCAGCTCAATCTGCATCTGTGTATCCTTCTATCTTCGTATGGTTATTTTGGAAAACATGATCCCTTTGTCGGGATTTGTTTTCAAGTACCTCAAAATTCGGTATACCGCTTCCATGTGATCTTCACTTGGTGCGTGCATGAATTGACTTACAACGCTTACAGCATATGTAATATCAGGTCGGGTATGTGAGAGATAAATCAGCTTGCCTACTAACCTTTGATATCTCTCCTTGTTAGTAGGCACTTGGTCTGGATATTCTGCTAACTTGTGATTTTGCTCCATTGGTGTATCTGCAGGTTTACATGCTAGCAAGCCAGTCTCTACGAGTAAGTCAACCACATACTTCCTTTGAGATAGGCTAATGCCTTCATTTGATCTAGCCACCTCAATCCCCAAGAAGTATTTCAATCCGCCAAGATCTTTCATCTCAAAAGTAGACGAAAGATGTTCTTGGAGTCTCCTCACTTCTTCTGGGTCATTACCTGTCACAATCATATCATCAACATAAATGATAAGTGCAGTAAGTTTATCTTTCCTTCGCTTCAGAAACAGCGTATGGTCAGAGTTGTTTTGTTTGTAACCAAACTGCTTCATAGATTGGCTGAATCTTCCAAACCACGCCCTGGGGGACTGCTTTAGTCCATACAATGACTTTTTCAACTTGCACACCATTCCAGCTTGTGACTGTAGAGAGTAGCCTGGAGGTAGATCCATGTAGACTTCTTCCTTCAGGTCTCCATACAGGAAAGCATTCTTTACATCAAACTGCTTAAGAGGCCAATCTAGGTTGGCTGCTAATGACAATAGCACTCGGACAGTATTCATCTTGGCCACTGGTGCAAAAGTCTCTTGATAATCAATGCCATATGTTGATAGTCGCATATTTGTGCGACTTTTATCATGCTAATTATTCTTATTACTTAGTTATTTTGTGATGTTTTCCTATTTTTAATTAACTTTATTTGTTTTTAGGTGTTTTGAAGTCAAACAAAGAAAAGGAGATAATTGGGCTTAATTAGGATCCCTAATCCTAGTTGGGTTGGTGATGGAAGACATATAGGTTAACTAACCTATTTCTACGTGAAAAAGGGAGGGGAGAAAGAGACGAACAAGGGAGACAAAAAGAAAGGGAGCAGCCGAACCAAAGAGGGAGAAAGAGAAGAAAGAAAGAGAAGAAAAAGAGAGAGAAAGAGAAGAAAGAAAGGAGAGGAAAAAAGAACTCGATCGGCAAAGATCTTCTTCAATCAAGTTTTCTTCTTCTCACCCTTATTTCATATTCCATGTATTCTCTGATGTTCTTAATCAAGATTATGTGTAACTAAACTCCTTAGT
>NW_004440480.1:2904-4765 GCF_000184155.1 Fragaria vesca subsp. vesca | reverse complement strand
TAATTTTAAACATATATATATTTCACGTTATATTAAGTGTTTAAATTTAAGCATGAACATAATGAAAAAATGTGGTTTCAAAAATATTTTTTATAGAATAAAGACGAAATAATTTAGAGCCTTAGATTTGAGAAGGATACGATTGAATTTTTACTTTTTCAATGTTGCCTCAGCCTTGATTTAAATTAATATTTTAAATAGGATGAGCGGCTATTTTAGATCGAAGAAGAGTTTGAAGGGCCAAAGGTCCGAATCGTCTGAGGGAACCTCTAGCAACCCCCAAACGACGTTTCAGGGCCAGATGACAGCCAGACGTGCGAGCCTTCTAGAGACGGCGCAGAGGCAGCCGGAGGTGCCCCTTTCATCGAGCCAGGCGGCCGTCCCTCATTCCTCGAGGCAGCTGTGGCCTCAGACCCAGACGGAGGTGTCTGCACCCCGTATGCCTGAGATACACCGGGCGCCCACTCCGGGTCCTACTTCTTCGGATAGTGGGTCGTTTGGGGTACAGATGCCGCAGCCTCATCTGTTCCTTCCGCGGATGATACCGGCCTTACCTGTAGTCGATGGCTCAGGGACGCCGATTTATCCACTGCCCCCGCCAGTGGCTCCATCAACGGCGTACCGGTTCGTGCCTTTTAATACGCCTCTTATTTCCGCGAAGGTACCATCATCGGCGACAGAGACGGAATCCGTCGCGTCCGCCGCGAGCGCCTCAGGTAATCAGTGATGCATGATTACTTTTCTTATAATTAATAATAAAGGGTCTCCGATTTTAATAATCAATTTGGTTTATCATGTGATAGGTACCGTCAGAGCGAAGCCGACAAAGAAGAAGAGAGGCCCCGTCACAGAGAAGGCTCTCGAGAAGATCGTGGGTACCGTGGGGAGGATCGTCATAAATACTGACGGGGATGGCCACATAGTATCGGGCGGGAAGTCGAGGACGTACTCCGGCCGCGTGGGAACGCTCATTAGGGATAGAATCCCTATGTTGTGGTCAGACTGGGGCGAGGTCCCGCAGGAGGTTAAGGACATGGTCCACAACGCAATGTCTGTGAGTTTACAAAATAATATTATGTATTACATTGTTGATTTCTCGAAAAACTAAACCAATAAACGGTTAAATGCAGGTGTGGTTTGAGGTTCCCGAGCACCTGAAGGACAGCTGGGCCGACGTTGTGCATGGGGGAAGGTACGTTGGGAAGTTAATGAAAAACAAAATTGTATGTGATATTAATAATATTTCTAATATTTTTGTTGTATCTGTAGGTACGAGTGGAAGAACGAGTTGCGGACCCACTAGACTAAGCACGGGAACGCACGTTCTGGTACCCCTGTTGAGTTCCAGTACAGAGAGTACAAGTGGCGTGGGCTTCTGACATCAGAATTCAACAACCCTCGTAAACAGGTATTTAAAAAAATTAATTAGTTAATTTGTCATTAAGTACGTCCGTTTTTAAATATTTTACTAATACTTTATTTTTTTTTTAAGGCCGTTTCCCGAGCGAACTCTCAGAACCGGCAACGCAACACAAGGAACCATCATGGCGGTTCTAGACCGTTCGCTGTCTTCATGGACGAGGCGGCCAGGGAACATCCAGAAGTCAACCGGTACGTCTATACGTACGAGAAGGCATATCCTGACTCCCAGGAGGATATTGTAAGTCATCTTACGTTTTTAAATTTTTAAATTTACTTATATATATGTCAAAATGTTAATTAATAATTTTTTTCCTATCCATATAGGCGAGGGTGAGGGAGGCTAGTGACGAGGTGATGAGTGCTATAGTGAGGGAGACATGGCCGAACACGCAGGAGGAAGAGATAGTCCGAAGCCATGTCCCGGATCGACACTTCGGAT
>NW_004440480.1:0-2236 GCF_000184155.1 Fragaria vesca subsp. vesca | reverse complement strand
TTTTTATTTTTTTATTACACACTTTAGCCGACGAATATTTTAAATTATTCATCGGCTAAAGTCGTAGAAAAAACCGACGACATGTCTTTCGTCGGCTAAACTCTAGGACTATAGCCGACGAATACCTTAAATATTTCGTCGGCGAAAGTCTGGGAAGATAACCGACGACAGTTTTTTTCGTCAGCTAAACTCTGGTCTATAGCCGACGACTTCTACATGTGTCGTCGGCTAAAGTCACCACAGACGACCTTTTCCCGACGAAATCTTAGCCGACGAAACGTCGTCGGCTAAGATCTTAGCCGACGAATTAAGCTGACAGGCCGACGAAAATTTTTCGTCGGCTAAAGTGCTTGTCCTGGTAGTGACCGCTAAATTGCGAATTGTCACTTTGATGAGACAATATTCTCGCCGTTAAGGGAAGATAAGAACAGAAGTGTTCAAGTGGAACGACATGAATTGTCATGGTTTGTCCTCACTAAGTCTCATCTTGATCCCAAATACTTAAAGTGTTAAAGTGACGAGATTACATGTTGCAAATATGTCTGCAAGGATTGATGTCTTATCAAGAGGACATGGCGCGACCAAAATACGTTAGTCTTCACGCCATCACCATGGATGGTGATATGGTGACGCCATATAGTGGCAAAATTGGTGTCACAACGCCGTGTGGCTCCCCAAAAGGAGGGAGCACTACCAGAAGAAAGGCTTTAGCCGACGAAATTTTTTTCCTTCGTCGGCTAATTTAAATTTTCGTCGGCTATAGTCTGTGGACTTTAGCCGACGACATTAAACATTCTTTAACCGACGTCGGCTAAAGTGCTTTATATTTGCAGATCTGGACAGCAGCTCATCTGGGAAAAAAAAACGGGAGAAAAAGTTTGGGTGTTGTCGAAATCTGTCCATAATTAGTTTGTGGAGCTATATATAGGTACGTATATGTATATATATGTTGATTTTGAATTTTATTTGAGTGATCAATTGTCTAAAAGGCGCTAGGCGCTAGGCGGGCGGCGACCCATAGCCTAGTGCCTGGACAGCCTAGGCGGGGACTAGGCGGGAACTAGGCGATTTACTTTTTTTACATTTAATTAGTATATATATATATTATTTGAAATTAGTAAAATATGAATAAAAAAAAAATGGCATGACCCTTCTCCAAAAGTGAGCAACCCAACCTGTAAATTTACAAACAAATATAATTTCTAATTCAAAGCACCATCAACTCTTGAATTCACATCATAATCACCACACAACAACTTCAAAATAGCATATTTCAAATATTCAAATGTAAATATCGCAAGCCGGCAAGTTTACAACTTCCATAAGTGCATAACAAAAGTCTTAATAAAAATAAGTCTAGTGAAGAATTCAAAGTCCAAGTGCTCAAAATAACTTGACTTACCTATGAATCCACATCTTCTTCTTCTCCATATCCCTCTAATATTCCTTCGTTGTCGGACTCAAACTCAAAATCAATCTCATTACCCTCCTCTTCCTCTTCTTCTGAGTCTTCAAGTTCTTCACCAAGTTCCCTTACCTCTTGGAGCCTAGCACTCCTCCTAGGTGGAGCACTACTATCAACTCCCGATTCATCTCCAACCATGTCATTGGTAAGATCCGAATCAACATCTTCATCACCATCCTCAACAATCCATCCTTGTGCCATAATAGCCTCACTAGCAAGTAGCACATCAACTCCCTTCTCCTTTTGTCTTCTCTTCTTGTTGATGATCTTTGAATTGAATTGGACATAGACTAATTGTTAATTGTTCAACCTTCCGGTATCTAATCTATTCCTTTTCTTAGTATGAATCTACATTTAAATATAATAGTTAGACATTTATTTAGACAATAACTAAATAAGTACACAATAACTTAGTAAGAAACTAAGAACTAACCCCTTCAAAAGTGCTCCAATTTCTCTTACAACCGGATGAACTTGTAGTCAAGGAAAGAATTCTTTTAGCCATTTTTGCAATTTAGGCACACCATTTCCATAAAGATGCCACCATCCAACTAAAGAAAAGAAACCAAAAAAAAATAACAAATGAAAAATTAGCGAACATAACAGCAAAAAGAGAAACAAACAATCAATATAATGAAGATAAAATAATTAATAAGATCATATGTTAATAAATTATTTCTTATTTTAGTTCTTACCCGGATCATAAGTATCATCATTTGTTGCACATCCCATCTTAGCCAATGCTCTTCCGAAACTATCATCTTTCTTCAT
>NW_004440479.1:0-1037 GCF_000184155.1 Fragaria vesca subsp. vesca | reverse complement strand
TCTTTTTTTTTTGATAAGAAAATAAATAAATTACTAAATAGAGGTGCCTCTAGCGCATCCGGAGTTTACATAGTCAAAGGTTAAAGCTAGCGCCACATCTGGGGGAACACACTCCTCCCAGACACGATGGTTCTCTAACCTATGACCAAGGTTGGCAAAGGCATTTGCCACAAAATTTGCCTCTCTAAACACATGCTTGAAACTAACAAACTCAAAAGAGCTTCGAAGAGCCTTGATATCTTGACAAAGCTTGCGAATTCTCCAAGGGGGTGTAGAGTGGCCATTAATGGCATCTAACACAAGCTTGGAGTCACCTTCAATCTCCACCTTTGTAAAGCCTCTCCTTTTTGCTTCAATGAGGCTATTACGAAGAGCGAGAGCTTCGGCTACAGGAACAGTGGTTGATCCAGCGTTGAAAGCTGCTGCAACAAGGGGGTTTCCAAGAGAGTTTCTGATAATGAACCCACCTACTGCTGAATTGCTTCGAAATCAGGAAAATCTTTCCTTTGGTTTTCCCAAACGAAAGAAAGAAACAACTTTCTTATCCTGCTGTCTACTTTCACGAAACACACGAGGCCTATACTATATTAAAAAGAAAAGGATTTGAACTGCTAAGAATTCCTCACTTTAACTAGTATCTTTTTATTTTCATATTAGTTTCCAAATAAAGGTTGTTTGTTATCCTTTCACAAAAAAATTGAATGTTATTAATACTCTAATTTTAATTTTATTAATTTATGACAATTAATTCTCAACACAATGTTATTGTTTGCATGCATCGCGATACACACGATGCTCATAAATTTTATTTTAAGGTTTATATATAGTAATAGCTAGCTCGTTTGATCGTTCAAAGTCATTTATCAAAGTTATCAACATGACAACATGTAATCACATGCGATCAATTCACAAACCGTTTACAATGCTTAAAAAACGACTTTATTAATTGATCACAATAGATTTTTAAACTAATCAAATTGTACGTAACATAGCAATGAAACTGATTGATTGATAAGTATAAAAATCATAGCTCATGA
>NW_004440478.1:0-1110 GCF_000184155.1 Fragaria vesca subsp. vesca | reverse complement strand
TTTCTCACTCTTTGCCATCACCTCTTGTATCTTCATTTCCTTCAACTTCTGCCAATCTGAAGTCGGCTTTTCTTCAGAAACTTCTTCTTCAATTGTTTTCAGATTTGAAGAAGCATATCGATATTTCCTTGCACCAGAAGTTAATCCATGCTTGTTACTATCCTTCTCCTTTGTCAAAATTATTCTTGCTGCTAACATTTCCAACACATCATCCTCTTCTCCTGTTTTGCTTGATCTCTCTTCTGGTTCCTCTGCTTCTCCTTTTAATTCTAACCTCTTCTTCCCTGTAACTCCTTCATTTCCTTTCCTCAACTTCCTTTCTTCAGCATTCCCACCTTTACTCATGCCTGTCACCTTCGAGGGCCTAGCTTCAAACTCTTCCTCAGATTCATACCGAACCGATCGTAACACACCTCTACTCTTCTTCTCTCCTTCAACACTGTCCTCACCAAAAGACAGCCTCCAATATCCATCATCACCATCATCATCACCATAGAATCTACCACCACCCTCCCTAGCAATCCTAGGTGAACTACTCAAAGACGGAGAATTCCTCTTCCCTTTTTGATTTACTTTACCGGGTTTTGGCTCTGAATTGCCAGTCTTTTGCTTAAACTTCGAAAGCCATGAACTTGGAAAGACATGGGAGATCAAGGATGGCTTAGAAGTAGTAGAAGAAGAAGCAGAAAAGGAAGGTGGAGGCTTTTTGTTTCTGCTACTACCCCACTTCATTGTTTATGACTGTGACTACTTGAATTCTCTTCTTTTGGGTTTGAGAATGTGTGAGGAGTTGCAGAGGAAGGGAAAGAGATTTGGAGTTGAAACTACAGGATGAATTATTGTAGCAACAAAAGGAGGGACGGTTTGAGAGGTTGATAGGATCGTGGGGTCTTACTGTGTTTTTCAAAAGAAAGGCCCGCCCTAATTCTTGTGACCACTTCAAGCACTTTTCCCTACTTTTCTGGTTTCTACCAGGATAAAAGATTGGTGCCCATCATTATGGGACCTCCTAACCTACTGGCCCCCGACAGACCTTACACTAATGACAACTGAACCCTCTTGAATCTTCTCTGGTATAGAACATAGATCATAGAACAATTAAGCAGACCC
>NW_004440477.1:0-1072 GCF_000184155.1 Fragaria vesca subsp. vesca | reverse complement strand
TACCCCCTATATGAATTAAACACTCATATAGGGCTACTACGCTTACGTCCAACGCTCACTCACATCATAATGCGGCTATATGTTACGCCATTAAGGTGGACAGACACATATGGCTAGCTAGCATTTTCTATACATACTCTCTCATATATACATATTTATATTCACCGAAAATCCCATTTTCGGTAACTCTCTCTCAGAGAAATAAAAGACGTCAAAATTAAATTAGACGGTAAAACTACCAACAAAAGGAAAATAGTTCAATCATGAACCATAGCATGCATATTATTTCAAATAAAAGTCCACTCACGAATTAGGCCTAAGCCTGATGTCAATCTGGGGTCTCGTCTGCTCGAGCCTCTTCACGTCCTGTTCCAAATATAATATTAATTTCCCAACCAATATCCAATATTTAATCAAAATAGGCAAAATTACCCGAGAGCCATAATTACGCTCATTATTGCCTAACTTCGATATTCTTACATCGGACGATCCGAACTTAAATATCATACTCCACAGTCGTAAATACAACCTCTCCAAAATACGACTTAAATCCAACGGCCGGATTCTACATTAATTACCCGCCAAAAATACCACACTTCGGAAATTCATAAACCTATCCAAAACTCATCCAAAAATTCCATAATTCACTTCAATAATATCCCCTTAATATTCTACATCAAAAACCATAAAATTTCCCAAAACAGCGGCGGCCGGAGGTCAATTCCGGCGACCTCCAAAACCTATGAAATTTTAACAGCATCTTCCTCTCATCAAGCTCTACAACTTTCATAACTAGCACAAACACCAATTCCAAGCCTAACTAGGGCAATCGACTAAAAACATCAAAAACACCATAAAACTTCCACCTCAAATTTCTCCTTACCTAGCTCAAGAGGGAGGGAGCTGTTTGGAGGGGTTGTTGCACGGGAGGAGGGCTACAAAACCGTACCAAGCTTGCCCAGATTGGTGGCCGGAGGAGGAAGTTCCGGCGAAATGCTTCCCGGCGTTTCCGGCGGGTTTTCTCCTCTTCCGGCGGGTTAGAGGCTCGGGGGCTAGGCCGGGGAGGGAGAGG
>NW_004440476.1:0-1221 GCF_000184155.1 Fragaria vesca subsp. vesca | reverse complement strand
TGGTTTCGTATCAGTNAACTTTAAGAAACTCATATGTGATGGGGATACTCTCATACTTGCCTCACAAGCTGAACAAGTATTTTATGTCCAAGATTCCATAGATACTGATTGGCACGTAGCGACAAAGACAAAGCCTCGTGATCTCTACAACCTTATCATTGATGTCCATGATGATCCATGTAATGCACAAAACATGGATGATGCATCTATGGATTTGGATGAGGAAAATGTTAGGACTGATGTTGATGGATACACAATTAATCAAGCACTGCCTCCAACCCCACATCCCTTATGATGATAGTGAGCATACTGAGTACAGTGGTGGTGATACAGATGAAGACCGATGAAACTTGTCATGACAAATGGCTTTTGCTTTTGAAATCTATGGTAAGTATGATATATTTTTTTTTATATATATTTTGGAGTGTGAATTTACTACCTCAATTTTTATCAATGATAGCATCTTTGATAGTTCGATTCTTACAGGTTCAGCTGACAATCTTGCATATCGTTTCCGGGACCTATCTCAGAGATATTTTGATGTAGTACGTTTACGTGTCCCCTTTTAGAACTTGATGCATAAATTTTGTTTTTTGTCTTTTGCCTTTTTAAGATCCATTTAACATATATCTTCTACATTTTCTTATGTTTGTTTGATTTTATTACGAATTTAACTAAAAGAGTGGCTATGAAAAGCAAATGAGGCATGAGATAAATTTAAATGTAGAAGCTAAGAGAATGTCACAAATGATTGTACAAATCAAAATATAATAAATACAAATAGAAAATGTGATTGGAATCATGCAACAGTTGCATGTCCTGTTACACAACAGAATTACATTAAACATACTAAAAGATTAAAACACATACCACTAACATAAGCTATTATTTAACATAGACTTAGAATTCATGTTGCATCCCTATTTAACTACATGCATCATCTTCCTCATCTAAAGATGCATTTTTGGCATCCTTGTTTGGTTTAAGAGGAGTCACACCAGGTTTTGGTCGCCTATAAATTCCTCTATACTCACCCATGACATTATGTCTGGGGTTGATCTCCTCAAGTTCAGTATCAGGAATGTCTAAAAACAAATGAGACTCACCTTTTTCTAAAAGATTTGATGGAGCGGTATGTGATGGAGTCTTGTTGTGCATCTTATAAGGAGATACATTTGAGGGTACAGTCACCTTAGGTCCGTGCCATGAACCATCATCTTT
>NW_004440475.1:0-1250 GCF_000184155.1 Fragaria vesca subsp. vesca | reverse complement strand
CCATACTTCTGAGTGAATATAATCCAGCAATCGTTTGCTTTTGTTCTCACAATCTACCAACTTGAATGCCACCTTCTGCTTCCCAAGAGTACCATCCTTGCAGAAGTTCAGTTTGCAAACACCAACACCTTCTGCCTTACTTTCCTTGTAGAGTTCCTGCATTCCTCTTTGACTCATGCGCCGTAGGCCTTGCTGCCATTGCTCAGTCTTGTCATTTACCTCAGCAGACATCGCAACTCCACCTATTATGGTAGTCCCTTTAAGCTTGTACACGTTGTTAGGTTGAATGTCGCCCTTCATCACAACAAGTGATCCCTTGATAACTTTTAGTCTTCCTTCTTTAGAGCTATACCTATGACCGGCCTTGTCCAAAGTACCCAAAGATATCAAGTTCTTCCTTAACTTAGGAATATATCTGACATTCTCCAGCTTTCTAACAACTCCGTCATGCATTCTGATTTTTACTGATCCAATACATAGGATCCTACACGGTGAGTCATCTCCCCTGAAAACTTCTCCGCTGCTACTCTCCTCAAATGTGTCAAACCATTCTCGGATTGCACACATGTGGAATGTACAACCGGTATCCAAAATCCAATCTCTGAAAGCGTTGGAGCTGGACGTTACCACAAGAAGTTCACAATCATCTTCATCTTTTCTGATGACTATGTTGGCTGTGCTTGAACTCCCTGCCGTCACCTGTGCTTCCATCCTCCCTTCTTTGCAGTTTCTTTTCAAATGGTCTGCAGCACCACATTTGAAGCAACCTTCCTTGTACTTCTTCTTGGATTTTGTTGTACCCTTGTTACCAGATTTATCCTCTTTACTCGTCAACTGACTTGTCTCCTTGCCCTTGACTTGAAGGCCTCCTTGAGAGCTCTCGGTCTCGCTACTCGTCTTAATATAAGATTGAATAGCTTCGGTAATCTCATCGTACTTGAGAGAATCCTTACCGGAAACGAGTGTGGTGATGAACTGCTGGTATGAAGCTGGTAAAGATGTTAGCAGCATAAGTCCTTTATCCTCTTCTTCATATTGCACATCCACCTCTGATAAATTGGCAACACAAATCTGAAATTTATTCAGATGTTCCTGCAGATCCCCGCCTTCTTCCATCCAAAGACTATAGAGTTTTTCTTTCAAGAAGAATTTATCTGCGTCAGCCTCCTTGACATTGTCCAATGTCTTGTTGCTGTCCATATTCTCACCAATAGGACCCTTACCCGCATAAACCTTCTCAAGATAATCCC
>NW_004440474.1:0-1815 GCF_000184155.1 Fragaria vesca subsp. vesca | reverse complement strand
TGGGCGATCCTCCTTGAGGATGCAGTGCCATGAGTCACCTTCAAAGGAAGGGACCAAAATCGGCACAATATGCCATGTTTCTAAGGACGATGTAAGTGTACATCTTGATTGTAAATCAATATGAACCATAAGAGGAGAATAGTTTCACTTCAAAAAATTCTCAAGGCATTCATTATTGTTAATGTGAGTACATCGAGGTCTTAAATAGACAAAGGACGTCGATACAATGCCTTAGTACATATAACTTGGAACGAAAATCAATGTCTAGCCGATGACATCAAAGTCATGGGTAGCTAGAGCAGGATCCGAATCTTTGAAATTCGCGATCATGAGGATGACGTTCTTGTCCTCATATTGATTTTCCATACCTTTTTGTATGCATTCACAATTTAAAGGAGCTTGACAATCTTGAACCAGTGATCCGAAGATCCACAACGGTTGCATTAATGTCATGAGCTGACGTGAGTAGTTTTGACAAAATGGTGTCTAAACCGGGAGTGTCGCTATTAGAGCCGGCAACACCTCCCCCTCTTTTCTAGACATCGGCACGACGTTTTTGCCGTTGCCATGACCCATATTGTTGTCCCCACATTAGGGGATAATCCCAAATAAGTTTATCACATTAGCGTATATACAATTCTTGTTTGTATGATCAAAATCAAGTCTCGTTGGTAATTCCACACCAACTTGGAGGACCTAGAGAACTTGATGATGATCAAATCCGCTAAAGATTATGGATCATGATGCCACAAAAGATCATCAACAATATGTAGTCAATTAAGGTGGTAAGCAATCCACTTGACTAATAACTCAACAAGGAGAGTTATATGAACGTTTCGAGAAACGCTCCATGAGTGCATTCCACAGTACTTTGTGGTCATTACTTTTTGCACAGATTGCCATTGAAGGTTTTTGTCGATGTGGCGCGTCAAAGACTTTGAGCGCATGAGATGTGAAATCTCGGCATCTAGGCTTGTTAGCCTGGGGTCAAAACATGTGGTTTAATCCTTTCCAATGAAAGGTTCCACAGATACCAAGCGAAGATCCGCCTTAGGCATCTAGTACGTCAAAACTCAAAGGAGCAGAATGTTACATTGCTCTTGCATACAAAACCAAGCTGTTATGAGACTCGATAGAGGTCACAAACGATGCTTTTAATGGTTTGTCCTTCGGATTGATCATACATAATCCGGAAAAGCCGCGAATTGATCAAACACAATTCGGAAAAAAGGTTTCGGATTGATCAAACACAATCCGGTGAAAGGTCGGGGTTGATCAAACACAACCCGGATAAAGAAACAAGAGTGATCAAAGACACTCTTGACCCGCGAATAAAATTCCGGGATTTGGGTACCTGCACGCACAAAATCCCAAGCATAGAATGGAGATGGAGAAGGGAGGAAATGATTTTATCCTCCCCGAGTTATTGAACTTGGAAAAGTTTAAGGTTTCAAAAAACATACCTTTCTAGAGGCTGCTGAGAGGAGAAATAACGTTTCCCCTACTTATACTTCGAATTTGGGGCTGAAAATTTGATAGAAGGAGCAACTCTGGATGGGGAAGCTGCTGTCAAATTTCAGGTTGATCGGAGTAAGGGAAGGTGGTAAACCGGTGGTCGGTAGCGGCGGCGATCTGGAATCTTCCGGCGGCCGGTTCGGAGACTTTCCGGCCGGTTCTCAAGGTGAGACCGGTGGCGTTGGATCCGGGGCGGAGAGAGCTTTCTGGGGATATAAAATTCCGGCGGAGGGCAGTCGGAATTTTGGTCGGAAATCGGGAAAAACAAGGCTGCCCGATTTTAGGGTTTTTGGTTTTTTA
>NW_004440473.1:0-1056 GCF_000184155.1 Fragaria vesca subsp. vesca | reverse complement strand
ACTGTGCAATACTCCGAATGATTATGAATTTGAGGAGATGCAATTGGTCTTTTATTGGATGGCTGAGGGCTTGATTCAGCAGCAACCAGAAGAAAACAAACAAATGGAAGATTTGGGCCGTGACAATTTTCAAGAATTGGTGTCCAGGTCATTATTTCAAAAATCAAGCAAAACAGAGTCGAAATACATAATGCATGACCTGGTTACTGATTTGGCACGTTGGGCTGCAGGAAGCTCATGTTCTAGATTGGAGGATATGCAGAATTATGACTCGCAACATAGATGTTTGCCCAAGGTTCGTCATTCATCTTACATTCCTGGTTGGTGTGACGGGGTTAAGAAGTTTGAGGTCTATTCTGAAGCTACATGTTTGCGAACGTTCTTACCACTTTCACTTTCAGATTATAATCATTTGGCTCATAAGGTTACTTCAGACTTATTGCCCAAACTTCAATACTTACGATTGCTCTCTTTAAATGGATACCGAATAACCGAGTTGCCGAGTACAATCAGTGAATTGAAGCATCTACGGTATCTTGATCTCTCCCACACTCGGATAAGAAGTTTGCCAGACTTGACAACAACTCTGTACAACTTGCAGACATTGTTATTGAAAGGGTGTTTTCGTTTAAAGGCACTGCCCACAAGCATGAGGAACCTAGTTAATTTGCGTCATCTCAACAATTCAGGTACAGATTCATTGGAAGAAATGCCTCCTCAGCTTGGTCAATTGACTAACCTCCAAACATTGCCTGAGTTTGTTATTGGCAAAGGTAGTGGATCAGGAGTAAGAGAGATTGAGTCATTATTGCATCTGCAAGGGACATTGCACATCTCAAGACTAGAAAATGTGACTTGTGTCGAGGATGCCAGGAGTGCCAACTTAAAGAGCAAGGAAAGGCTTGAAGCCCTATTTCTTGAATGGTCTTCTTCGAGTGTCTCAACAGAAGATGCAGCAATTGTGCTTGACATGTTACAACCTCATAGCAAGCTCAAAAAGCTCACCATCAAAGGTTATGGTGGATCGAAATTTTCAACATGGATTGGGAATCCTTC
>NW_004440472.1:0-1101 GCF_000184155.1 Fragaria vesca subsp. vesca | reverse complement strand
TGAGTCAATAGATGAGTTTCATAGTCGTGTGCTCAGCATAGTAAATGGGTGTCAAAGTCTAGATGATCCCTGGCCTCCAAGTAGAGTTGTTAAGAAATTTCTTAGAGCCCTTCCTCCTAGCTATGAAAACAAAAAGGTTGCCATAGAAGAAGCTCAAAATCTTAAGACGTATTCTTTGGAAGAGCTGATAGGAAATTTAAAAACCTATGAATCCTACAAGAAAGGGCTTAAGAAGGAGAAATCCATTGCTCTTTCTGCTATCAAAGAGAAAGAGGTCAAACTGGAAGTTAAGATCCCTGAGGATGTTGAGTATTCCGTAGAGGAGTGTGCCTTTCTCACAAAACAATTTGAGAACCTTCTTAAGAAAAAGAAAAAGTTTTTCTCTCCGGGTCGAAACTTCTCAAATCCCAGATCTGGGGAGACCTCTCAGGATAGGTACCCTAGGAATCCTAAATCAGGGGAGTTCCCTCAGGATAGAAACCAGAATAGGAACTCAAACTTTAGGACCATTCAAAAAGGTGACGGGACTTGTTTTGAATGTGGAGGTAGAGGTCATAGAGCTGTGGATTGTGGAAATAGGAAGGTTCGTTCTCAGAAGCCTCAAAAGGCTTATGTAGCCATCTGGAGTGATGATGAGAAAGATTTCTTTGATGATCAAGAGGAGGACACTGTGGCTTTCGTTGCTCGGTATGTCCCCGAATCTTCTTTGATTCAAAATGAGGAACATGTGTCATTCGTTGCTACAGTTAGCCTCGTTGACCCTCCTGAGGATGAAGAAGATGATGAGGATAGGATGCAAAAGTTCACCGAACTTGTTGGTGCTTCAAAGTCAATGTTGTCAAAAATTGACGTGTTGACAAAGGCCTTTGCAAAAAGCGAGGAACAAAAGGCAGGGATACAAGCTGACTTGTCATCCCAGCAAGAAAAATGGAAGGTTGAAAAGATGAGTTTCCAGAATTCTCTTGAGATTTGTGAGGAAACGATAGAGAATCTCACTGTTGAGATATCTTCTCTCAGGTCTGCTAAGATAGCTCTTGAAGACTCTATTAAAGAGTCCCAACAACAATTTTTGAAGTTCTCTCTGGGGTCTGAAAAGCTAAC
>NW_004440471.1:0-2317 GCF_000184155.1 Fragaria vesca subsp. vesca | reverse complement strand
ATAGATGATTGCAGGGAAAGATAGAAGTCTACCATGGATTCAGAGACTTGAGATTGCAATTGACAGTGCAAGGGGTCTTTGGTTCTTCATACTTTCAGGGAGGCTGCATTGTTCACCGTGATGTCAAGGTAAGCGTATCCTATATATCTGCCTTATCTTCTGCTTTTCTGTCCTCTCTTTTCTTCAAGCAAGTTTTCTTGTCACATTTCTTATTTGCAGCCAACAAACATACTCATCACTGCCAACTTTCAAGCCAAACTGTCCGACTTTGGGTTATCTAAAGTTATGGACGTGGGACAGTCCTATGTCAGCTCCGAAGTGAGAGGTACATTTGGTTATGTTGATCCTGAGTACCGAAAGAATCACCATGTAAATGCTTCAGGAGATGTCTACAGTTTCGGGATAGTTCTTCTACAACTTATCTCGGGGCGCAGGGTTATCAATCTAAATTCCAACACACCAATGTCTCTAAATAAGATGGTGAGGAAGTCGATACCTTCCACATTTCTGGAAATCTAACTATATCAAGTCACTGATTCCTCTTCTGTTCCATGTCTTTGCTCTTCAGGCAAGAGGTCTCACAAGAGGCGGTGATGTCATACAGTTTGCTGATCCTAAACTTAATGGGGAGTACTCAGTAGTAGCCTTTGAGCTTATATTCAAACTAGCTTTGTCATGCACAGGACTAAAGCAACAAAGACCACGCATGGAGGAGGTGGTATCGAGACTAGAAAAGGCATTACACATCTCAACTCAAATGGAGTCATTTCTGCCTGCTGGGACCAATCAAGACTTGAAATCGAAGAAATAGCCTAGCAGAAAGCACCGAGTTGCTATAAAATATTTGTCCATATGTGCAACTAGGAAAATCAGACTGTTTGGCTTCTTCTAATTTTTCTTCCTAGCAGCCTCCTCAGTCTAACAGTATTTGGCACATAGTGATCTTGTTCTTCCCATCATAGAATGTAACATCCTGCCTTAGATTTGCAGGAATATTAATCCTCTCCTCTCTACAATTATAGCTTCACATCAATCACATTCTGAAATGTTTGGTCAAATAAAGAGTGACTTCCCCATACAGTTCCAGGCAACTTGTTGGACCTTTTATATATGTCACAACATGTTAATGTCCTATCACGCACCCATCTCAGCCAGCTACAACATTTCTGGCAAATCTGCTCAGTTTATTAAGGGATTCTGGTCACATTGAACTAGAAGTCATATTGAGTTTGCAATATCTCAGTTTCTTGTGTTTTACATAAGTGTGATATGCATCGTTGGCTCATTTGCGGACAGCTTAAGTTTTTGGACTCAAGTGATTGTCACATATTGTATCCGTGTTCTAGGGGTAACTTGTACTACATTTCCTTCTGGTTTCAACTAGTACAGTCATTTTCCTTGTACACATTCCATTATTCCAACTTCCTAATAACTCCAAATTTCTCCTCTAATGGCATCTGAAGTGCACAAATTAACCTCCTTGATTTATATGACCAAAATGCATATACCATGCCTATGATCCCCATACCATCTTCATATCCGTTGTGGGTTCTGTAAAGATTCCAGATATCCAAGTACCTGGTTTGAAATTTTCAGCATCTATCTTTTCTTTTTCAGAAGCACATAGTTTCGCAGAGTCTTATTGTTAGATAGAGTCTCTTCTTGGCCGGTTGAAGGAGGACATAACATTGGTATCTACTCTAAAATTCTCTACTTGTCTCAGTTAAGACCACATCCATGCATGGCTAAACTCATCTCGCTTTTCCTTAGTTATAGTCAAATTAAGTATAGCCAAGTACCACCCCTTTTGATACTAGTCTTTGTGTTCCTCACTGCCTTGAATTTTGGTTTCTCACAATCCCCTGGTGCAGTATGTATCCTTGATATTCAACAATCTTCATCTTGGAGTAGCTCAAATTGTGAAGCAGGCACTTGGGGAGGGTTTGTAAGTAATTGTAATTGTGGAGCAGCTTTCGATGACTACCTATCTGCCTTGGGACACAGGGCAAACCACACTGCAAGACAGCTCTTCTTAAATTCAACAGGGCAAGAAACTTGCTTAGAGGGGATGAATAGTAACAAAACTGATGTTTTCAGTTGTGGAATCCAGAAGCTAACAAGTGGAGGCGGTGGTTGTTCTGACTATACTAAACTAGATGTTGTTCATAACCTAGGTAGCACATTGCAAGATTTAGATGAAGACTGTAGATCTCTCGGTACAGCTGGAATATATGATCAGGCTTGCGGTGCTTGTTTGCGAAGGTGGGAAGAGATTGTTGCATCATCACATAGTAGGGAGTCATCAAAACTTGAAGCC
>NW_004440470.1:0-1692 GCF_000184155.1 Fragaria vesca subsp. vesca | reverse complement strand
CTGGCATTAATAGAAGCATAAGCAGTTGTATCATCATCTTCATAACAACAAACTGAGGTCCATAAATCCATAGGATAGGAACTGATATTGACAGCTCCATCCGTAGGGTCAATCTCTCCGAATAGGCCTAGGATTACCACTTCTGTTCTGCAATCGCATTTGCACTCCTATACAATCCCATATCAAGATTTGAAACTTCTTGAAGCCTACTCCCAATAACCACTATGTGCTTCATCACATTCACTTTGTGCTATTCAATACATGTTTGGGGTGCCTCCATTTGCACGAGTCATGATTCGTTTGCACCAATTTAAAACTTTAAATCCATATCCATCGATCCCTCCCCCATTTTGGAGAAATTTTTCAGCGCTACGGGAGGATCATGTGGCAGTATGACGTGGTCCTACATTCCAATCAAATATTGACACATGGATTTTATTAAGAAAAAATTACATCAGCTACTTTGACAATTTTGGGTTTGTTGTTGCTTTTTAAACCCTAAACTATAAACTCTAAACCCTAGACCCTAAACCCTACATTCTAGACCCTAAACCCTACACTCTAGACCCTAACCCCTAACCCATAAACCCTAAACCCTAATCCCTAAACCCCAGTCCAAACTCAACAAAGACCTATGAAGGTCATTTCACAAAAAATAGAAAATCTTATTTTATATTTTAGTTGTAATAAATTCACGTGTTAATATTTAATTGAAATGCAGGACCACGTCATATTGCCACGTGGTCCTCCTGTAGCATCTAAAAATTTCTCCCCACATCAGCTATTTTGTCAAAGACAATTTTAGGTTTGTTGTTGCTTTTTAAACACTAAACTATAAACCCTAAACCCTAGACCCTAAACCCTACACTCTAGACCCTAACCCCTAAACCCTAAACCCTAACCCCTAAACCTTAAACCCTAAACCCTAACCCCAAACCCTAAACCCTAATCCCTAAACCCTAGTCCAAACTCAACAAAGACCCATGAAGGTCATTTCACAAAAAAATAGAAAATCTTATTTTATATTTTAGTTGTAATAAATCCACGTGTCAATATTTAATTGGAATGTAGGATCACGTCATATTACCACGTGATATGACGTGGTCCTCTTGTAGCCTAAAAATTTCTCCCCAGAACATATATTACTATTCAATATTTTCGGTCAAGTTACTGATACAGCTTGGATTGTTCTCCTTAATCGGAGATTATCATTCAAACTTTGTTTCCAAAGATTGATGATGATTATGACTGTTTTGCCTTAGGCATCATGCACTAAAGAGATTCATCATTAATTCTTAAAAAAATTAAAAAAAATAAATAAATTCAAATTCGTCGTGGACACTGAAAGAAGATTCAGGCTGGCCCACAGAAGGTTGCAAGTCTGTGTCACATGATGATGATATCATACATGTCAATTTGGGGAGTGCTAAGCACAAACGCAGGTGAGTGTGAGTTAGCCACACTCAGCCACGTGGCGATATCTCATTTGTTAAAGGACAAAAACAGTTAGACTGGCTCTCTTCTCTCATGTTCATAATTTTTCTACCCTTTTTAGCCTTCGAGAACCCGAATCAAAGCAAAGAAAGAAGAACAAAACTTGGCCACGACGTTGACGACGATCATGCCAAAATCGAAGTAGACAATGCAGCGGATGCGCGGCTGAGGGGAAGAGATCGGTGAGGTGGTTGCGCG
>NW_004440469.1:0-1173 GCF_000184155.1 Fragaria vesca subsp. vesca | reverse complement strand
CAAGATACATGACTCACATATCCCTTGAAGGGGAGTTGCAAATAATTCAAGAAATAGCTTATGATTGTTACAATGACATGAACGAGCCGTTGTTCAGCAACAACCCCTCGCTCTCGCTGCCTACTCCTTATACAATTTCCGATACCAAAAACAAGTTCATTGTGGTTGGTTGTGATGCTTTAGCACTATTTCAAGGCCACCGGGGGGATGAGAACTACACAACCGGGTGTATGTCAATATGTAACGACAATGTTGGCAGTGCTAATGCATCTTGCTCTGGTATTGGGTGCTGCCAAACTTCCATCCCTAGTGGTCTTCAGAGTCTTGGTATGAAAGTGAGTAGTTTTTACAATCACTCGTACATAACAAGCCACTGCGGCTATGCCTTGATAGTGCAAGAAGACCAATTCACATACTCTGGGAATAAAAGCATTACAGATCTATTAGGCATTGAACAGCTTCCAATGGTTGTTAACTGGGGAATTGGAGATGAGCCATGTGATGCAGCTGAAAAGAAGCTGGATTATTCATGCAAGAAAAATAGCGAGTGTGTCAACCGGACCATCACTATTGGGTCTGGGTCGTCTGGTTACTTTTGCCAGTGCTTGCCAGGTTATGAAGGGAACCCATATCTTCCAGATGGTTGCCAAGGTGATCAATCTATAGTTCTACACACACGTACACCTATATCAAAATATCAAATATGAAAATCTTATATAACCTATATACAACAATATATGATTGGAAAGTAAAGCTGAAAATCGAGAATGTACATTATACATAAGTGATATATATCATATGGTATTCTTTTCAGATATTGATGAGTGCGAGGCTAACCCCTGCAATGGACTGAATGGAGTATGTCTAAATACACCAGGGAATTACTCTTGTTTATGTAGCAAAGGCTACAAAAACAATGGCCCGAATGGAAAGTGCATCAAAGACAATTCCAGCAACCGTCTCCTGCTTATAGTTCTTTCGTTGGGTATGCACTTAATATACTCTTCCTAGTCTACTGACCTCTTTGACTTACACTTTCCTAATCCCTCCCATATGAGGAAAGTCATTACCAATCGAACTTTCACCTCAGGAAATGGTTCTATACAAATATAAGTTATAATGACTGTTGACCTCTATATGTGCAGGTATTTCTGTAGGTCTATTTGTGATTTT
>NW_004440468.1:0-1100 GCF_000184155.1 Fragaria vesca subsp. vesca | reverse complement strand
TCAATATAAACCTGGGGGATCGGAAGACTGTAGCACCGGATTGAAAACTACTGTAGTAGAAGATCTTGCGCGAGTTACGAAGGTTGTTGAAGAACTGAAAGTGCAAATAAACCAAGTTAGATCTACGTTTTCTGAAATGCACCCGGACATGATTGTTCTTCGTGAAGCTATTATCACACTACAACAATTGGTGCAACAACTGACGGATGAAGGGATTGATAACATAGTTTGTGAGGTGGTTAAGGAAGTAATTGAAGAGGAGGCCGAATACAAGGATATGGTGACGGCCGAGGGTACCAATTCAGTTTGCACTTCATCGCCAACAGCTGCGTATAATGATGGCCTGGACACAGTAAGTCTGGTGGAATATTTAATATTCCCTGGTCAAGTAATCGTAGTACCCCACCTTAAAATTAAACTGGAGTATTGTTTAAAATAGTTGACACCATTCCTTGTTATTATGTTACCGTTTGTCATATATCTTTGGTCTTTGGCTAATATGAGAAAGAATAATGATTAATAAAAGTTGAAACCTTCAGACTTCATTAATTGTGTTATGTAATTTTTTTGTTGTTGTTTATTGGGTTTTAGAAAAAAACAGAATCAGCGTTTTGGCATATGCTACTTTCACCTGTTATGTAAGCAGTTATTTGAGTTTGTGTATTAGACATAATGGTTTTGTGCAAGCATATCATGGTTTGGCATGTAAAATTAGTTGCAATAATTGGAAGCTCCCCTATCATAAATTCCGGAACATGAAGGGGTGTTTTGACTGCATTTGTAAAGGTGTTAAATGAACAGAACATGAAACGAGACAAAATGAATTGGCACAGACAAAGTAGTTTTAAGTTTGTTTAAGACTAGCACCCAACCTGTTAAATGTTGAATTGTGTAGAGAAAATTTAATTGATTGTGGATGGCAAGTGTACATTGAAAGCGATCCTGTTGGTTTGAAAAAGAAGTCATATATGTGCAATGCGGACGCAGTAGTTGCCAATGTTTCAGAAAAGGATTCATGTTTGATTAGTTTCTTGTTTGGCAAGACTATAACCCAGTACGATGAACTGGGAAGGTAATGTGAAATTCCTGTGTAATGATAT
>NW_004440467.1:0-1212 GCF_000184155.1 Fragaria vesca subsp. vesca | reverse complement strand
TGGAAGAATACTTGAGGCACTTTGTTCATGCAAATATGAAGAATTGGGTGGAGTTACTGGATGTGGCCCAGTTCTGTTTCAATTCGAAGAAGAGTTCAGCCACCAACAAGAGCGCGTTTGAAGTGGTGACTGGCCAGCAACCACTCTTGCCTCATACGGTGCAGGAGGTATACAAGGGGAAAAACCCGCGGGCTTTCAACTTCACCAAAGAGTGGAAAGCCAACGGGGACATTGCTCGAAGTTACTTGGAGAAAGCTGCGAGGAGAATGAAGAAGTGGGCAGATCAGAGTCGCAAACCCCGAGAGTTCCGAGAAGGAGACATGGTGCTCGTGAAGCTGCTCCCTGAACAGATCAGGAATATGCGCTCCACAGACAAGCGGTTGTTTAGGAGGTATGAAGGCCCACTTCCGGTCCTTTCGAAAGTGGGGAAGTGCTCTTACAAAGTCGACATCCTTGCCTGGATGAAAGTTCACCCTGTCTTCCATGTCAGCAACCTCAAACCTTACCAGTCTGATGCAGAAGATCAAGCCCGCAACCAGCCTACTCGACAGCATGTGGAGCTCAAGACACACAAACCAAAGGAGGTAGAAGAGATTCTGGCCGAGAGAGTAGTTGACAAGTTCGAGCAGGGGCGGGGAGACCGCCTAGTTACAGTGCGCCAGCAACAGTACTTAGTGAAGTGGAAGAAGATGGGCGAGGAAGAAATCTGTTGGGAGAATGCCGAAGCCCTGAAGAAGTTCAAGCAGAAGATTGAAGACTTCAAGCTAAGTTCAAGCCCAAGGCAGTCGTCGAGAGCGCCGACAGCTTAAGTGGGGGAGGATGTTAGGGCCAAGACATGTAATGCCACAAGCAACCTTGCCCAGGGTCATGAGTCAAGCCCATGGTTGGTTGCTTGTGTGCAAGTGGCATTATTGTAATTTCTATTTTCCTTGTATTTTATTTTATTTAGCTTGGCCCTCCTTGGCTTTTTGATGTTTCCCACAGCCAAGTGAGAATTTGGCCGATATGCTCTTTGTAGGGGAGTTCCTAGTCGGCGACGGTTGGACTAAGGAACTAGTATAGGTAAGCACATGTACTTTAGCCCCTACTAACGTCTTACCATCAATAAAGAGAGGAATTATTCAATCATCTGTGTCCCGTGAGATCATATCAACTTTTTATTCGAGTGCCCGCTCGCTCCACAATTATATAAAACTGTGTTCTTGCTTGTTG
>NW_004440466.1:0-1034 GCF_000184155.1 Fragaria vesca subsp. vesca | reverse complement strand
CCCGCAACCGGTCATGACCGCTGGACGGGACAGTTTCTCCGTGATTAACAAGTAAACGTGATTAACCCTAACCTTAAAGCCTATCCCCTAAATCTTTAGGGTTCCTAAGCTCTAAATGCCTAAACTCATAAATTTAAATTAAATAACTTTATTTAATATTCATATTCACTATTAACCATAATTATATAAATGAAAAGTTTGTTACACATGATACGCGTCTGGATGTGCACAAATGAAATTAGGGAAATCAGGAGACTCTCACCCGTTTGGTTCAACATGTACTTGCTCCGTTGTTAATCATCGTTGTCTGTTGATACTATGGTATTATTGACGTACAGTATTCAACGGGTACTTATGTTACAACCTGCAGCGGCTACGCCTACAAAAGTACGTATCGTAGACTAACGTGCACACACGGGAATGGCATAGATTCGCGGTTCCTATATTCGGCTACTTTTACAATTTTGTGTTCACTGCTGAAACACAATCTCACTGCTGAAACCTGTATGCGAATCTCAATCATCAGTAACGCGTGATAGGCTGACGCCTGCTACAGTCCCCCCCCCCCCCCCCCCCCCCGTCCCCGCCTGGACAATTGCTGCAACCCCCCTCCCTCTGTCGCATTAAATAGCTGTACTTGAGTGATATATGTCTCCTCAAGCACGTGCTCATGTATGTTGTGCGTCGGTGTGTGTTTCGTTTAGTGACGGGGGGACGCCATGTGGACGAATATACTTCTACATTTTCATCTCCCACCTCCTATGCAACAAACCTCACTTCATTCAATAACCTTCCATTCTCTCTCATTCTCATTTGCCTGGTACTTGGTTATCTATATACGAATAGCATTTGGGTGCAGTTGGCTAATTGTAATCGATTCGTTGGTTGATTCGTTGTTATCTCCAGTATCCTCTGAATCAAACAATACCTACATGTTAGTCACTCGTACTCAGATGGATCCACTTCATCCGCTAGTTTGTTATGAATCTGGTTGGACTCCGGTATGATATACCTCAAATTTCTGATTTTTCAGG
>NW_004440465.1:0-1794 GCF_000184155.1 Fragaria vesca subsp. vesca | reverse complement strand
AGAGAGAGAGAGAGATGAAGAAGATGAGATTAGGAATCTGTTTTGTTCGTTTTTTGTTGACGGACCAGCTACGACGTCAAGGACAATTTGGGAATGTCATAATCTCTAAACTATATTAGGTGATGTGGTTCTCTTTCCAACCATTGGATTATATAAATGATAGAGATTTGACAAATTTACATAAATTTACAATTCTCTCACTTTAGAGGAGCCGGATCCTACTCTTTTATTGTCTAGGAGAGCATCAACATCCGGTAGTTGCAACCCTTCAAACTTTGAAATTAAAACCCTTCTGATCAGTTATCACATGTCAGTGGTTTTTAGCATAAAAATCACATTTATGAACCGGCTCCCTCCACCCTGCACAGTTCAGATGTTATACAGTAAACCAGCCATTGCTGCAGCACAGTCTGCCCTGTTGAATCCAGCAAGGCCCTCAATTTTACTGGACTAACCGACGCCACGACACCACTAAGTATGATAGTTCTCATCATTATCAACCCCATTATCAAAGTTGCAAGTGTGGAAGTCATCCAAAAGTTTGTTTTCGTCTCTTTACCCAAAGAAGGTACCCACTTCTCCAATATGGAGCATTCTAAGCCTGCCCCGGTAGTCACTGAGAGTTGATATACAAGAACTGTGTCTCACCCTCACTCGATTTATACTAGGCATTATATATCATCAAAAGAATCTGAATTTCATAAGTAAGATTTCAAAACCCAGTTATCAGTGACAGATATTATATAGGTGGGGAGGAGAATGGGTTCAAGGTTATAAACTAATCAGGGGCCACGAAATAGCTACAAGATGGAGAAAATCTCAAACAAAAATGTCCATTGATTTCATCAAATCCTAAGAAAAAAATTTTGATAGGAGGACTAGTAATGGCGTACCTGAGATACACAGCAATTTGATAGAACACGACACTGACCGGAGAGCTAAAACAGTAAAACACTAATACGATTGATTCACTTTGATTTATTTTCAGAGGAGCAGAGGCTATACACTAGTACGGAAAAAAGTCAGTATTGCCCTCACGATTCAATATATTTATGGTTTTGTATCCGATTCCCGCCGTATCCGAGAACATATTCTTAACCTTCAAGGCGCCGGGAACGGGGAAACAGCCGATATACGGTCCGATACGCATCTGATGCGGTCGGATAATATCTGTAAATAAATCATATCTTGGGGGCACAAATGACTTTTCCTCCCTAGTGTTTAGCATTTATGAAAAGCGCCCAACAACGACCAGAGCTTTCTCAGTCTCACTCACTAGTTGGGAAGCCGCCATGGCAGCAGAGACAAGGCTGAAGACGTGACGATTCCGGCGGCAGCTGCGCGTGGCCGTCGCCGTCACCTTCAACGACGAAGATCTCAGGGACCCACGTATCTTCAAACTAGACCCTGAAATTTGCTTCCTTTATGATTTTGGTGAATTGGGTTTTGATCTGGTTTTTAGTTTTAGAATGGGCTTATTTATGTGTTGGGGTTTTGTCATTGATGCATTTGTGTAGTGGGTCAGTGTTTAAGCTGAAAAGATTGGTGCTTTTTGTTGAACTTTGTTGAGTAGTGCTGATTGTTAATAACACAAACTACTAGAATCTAGAATTTGCTTATCCAGGTGTTGTTGTGCATCAGTTAGTAGCATTGGAGTGAAGAGGATTGAACTTCACTGAAGCTCGATAGCACTGCATGCACAGAGTGCCATGTGTGATCGGCCTAAAACTTATAGACAAAGCTGCATCGGGCTTTCCAAATGAAAATGAATCTAATCAAGGTACCACATGGATT
>NW_004440464.1:0-1147 GCF_000184155.1 Fragaria vesca subsp. vesca | reverse complement strand
AGTGCCTCAGTCTATTACTTCTGATCGAGACACCAAGTTTCTAAGCCACTTTTGGATTGCTTTGTGGAAGACATTTGGGACTACGCTCAACCGAAGCAGTACCGCTCATCCACAAACCGATGGACAGACCGAAGTTACTAATAGAACATTGGGGAATATGATTCGGAGTACTTGTGGAGACAAGCCAAAGCAGTGGGATGTTGTTCTGCCTCAGGTTGAGTTTGCCTATAACGGTTCAGTTCACAGCTCTATTGGAAGGACACCATTTTCAGTGGTGTATGTTTCACCTCCTAAGCTTGTGGTTGACTTGGCTACTGTTCCAAAGGCTAAGGACTTTAGTGAAGCAGCTACGTCAATGGCAAGAGAGGTACAGGGAGTCCAAGATGAGGTTAAGCAGAAACTGAAAGTTACTAATGTGAAGTACCAGGCTATTGCAGATTCTCATCGGCGTGAGAAGATTTTTAGCGAAGGAGACACTGTGATGATTTTCTTACGAAAAGAAAGGTTTCCTATCGGCACCTACAACAAGCTCAAGCCCAAGAAGTATGGACCGTACAAAATTATCAAGAAAATCAATGACAATGCATATGTCATTGATCTGCCAGATACTATGGGAATATCCAAGACCTTCAACGTTAGTGACATACATGCCTATCAAGCTGATGATGATGACGCTTTCTATCCTGACATAAACTCGAGGTCGAGTTCTTCTAAAGTGGAGGAGACTGATATAGAACAGCTTGCACAAACATTTAAGACACAGCTTGCTAGGAAGGCAAAGAAAACAAAGTCAAAGCAGCAGTTTTGAATCTGCAAAGCAGTAGCTTTGTTCCTGCATATTTTCTATCAGCATTAGGATTATTTTACTTTCTATGTTTTCATTAGGATTTAAGTTTTATTTAGAATAAAGGATTCCTAGTTCTAGTATGATTAGGTTTATTTCTGTGCCTATATAAGGCCCCTGCTAAATTGTATTTTCATTCAAGTTATCAATAAGAAACCAAAAAAAATTAAGAGTATAAACTACTTGTGTTTTAGGCTTGTGTCTGTGTTTTGCTAGTGGATTCTAGCTTACTCCATAAGGTTTCGACGCTTGACGAAACCTTGTTTCTATCGTAATTACGCTTCCGTATCAGATTATGCGCTT
>NC_020497.1:23365071-23403891 GCF_000184155.1 Fragaria vesca subsp. vesca | reverse complement strand
AGAATCTGGCAGAATTGGACATCTAGCTGAAAGAGAGGAGGTAATGTGCTCACTACAGTTATTTTTTTTTTTTTTTTTTTCCTTGTGTTCCGTATCAGCTACTTTTGTTTGAGCAGAACTTTTATCAGTAATGCTTTAGAAAATTCACCAGTAGAAGCAAGTCGGTTAAACTGTCCAGGGGCATGGCAACAAATCCTGGCTGCAGCAGCAAAGCATTATAAGTATCTGGATGCACTAACTTGAACCGTTGTTAAAGTACAATGGAAAGTGATATTAACGTTTTATCCTGGAGTACCATGTATGAATAGCAACCTTACTGTCTCTACAATTTTTCCTAAGAGTGTCGACATCATGTCCAATTTCCTTAACATGTTTCATAAGTATGATCAGGGAATGTGTAACCCGAAGGTCAACATATACTAAACTTTTAATTTTCAACTAAACTGTCAAAGCTAGTCAAGTCTGCAAGGTTGATGAAATTGGCTAAGATACTGATGTGAAAATATATAAAGGTGTTCTAGACTTCTAGTATGTGCCATGAAGAAGAAGAACTGTCTTCTGGTTAAATTTTTCTTTGGTGCACTTTAAATTATATTGATACATATAAAAGTAAATAAAAGGTAGATAATCTTGATAAGTTATCTAATATCACTGAAGTTTCTTTTTTTTCAGGCTGGCAAAAAGTCAAATAAGCCGTTTTAGTTATCAATACCTCCAAACAACTTTTTTTGGACATGGTGAGATGTGCTAGCCTTGGAGCTTCTTCCAAAAAATGGGTGGACTACTGTCATTGTTGAGAAGCCATTTGGTCATGGCTCTGAATCCTCTGTGGTCTAGGTAACCACTCTCAGTCATTTGACTGTTTTGTTCCTATGTTTCTGTATATTTTGATAAGTATGGAATCATGCAGGACATAATGCAAAATCATCTTCTGCAGATACTAGCACCTTTTGCAATGGAAAGACCGGTCAGCTTGGATGCTGAGGAGTGAGGACATCAGGAAGGAATAGGTTTTTATATAATGTTCTTAAGTTTAAAAATGTGGTCTAAAGAACTTTACTAATTCTTTCTGAAAATGCCCTTATTGCTCTCACCATGAGTGGATGGTAATATATGTGATTGATGGGTTTGGTCTGAACTCAGGTAAAGGTTCTAAGATCAATGAGGCCACTGCAGAGTGAAGATGTAGTTGTCGCCCAATATAAGGGCCAGAACAAGGGCGGTAAAACATTTCTAGCTTATATAGATGGCAAAACTGTGCCAATCGACAGTCTCAACCCTATATTTGCTGCAGCAGCTCCCTGTTGATAATGATAGATGAGATGGGGCTTTCCTGATGAAAGCAGGATAGGCCCTCCATACTAAGCGGTATGTGGAAACGTTTCGTATTCTTTACTCTTTAGTATCAGTTCTTTAATATTCCAACAGTAAGGATCTAAACAATTTAGTGACCTGATTTTTTTTGCTTTGAACACCCAAGAGCAGAGATCAGTGATGAGTTGAGACATGTCCCGGGTAACCTGTACAAGCGAAAAATTGGAACTGATTAATACAAGGCTCAAATGAGCTTGTGCTTCGTGTATGGCCTGATGAAGCCATATAACAACAACATCCGAAGTGACCTAAATTCCCTTACGTACAGTAGTCTTTTTTAGACTTGGTCATGAGGCTGGTAAGTGTGTTATAAGAACTTCGATGCTTTTATAATGACTTAAATCATCCAAATCTCTAGGCGGTTATATTACTGTTTTAGATACTAGAGTTGCCAGAAAATGTATACATATAAAAAACAGCTTGATTCATCTCCCTTATGGACATAGATAATGAATTTAACAAACAGCAGCACTACAGACTGAATTGCTAATATGGCAAGGAGTTTAGCAAACGAGTTCTAGATTAGCTCAGATAGTGCAATAATATAGCTTTTACTAAAGAACCCCATCACATGAACCTACAATATTATTAGCATAGATCATTATGACTGTTTTAGCTACTAGTGTGTATCATGATTACAGTTACTGCGCTAGCAACTAGAAAATAGAAGCTAGAAATCTAAAAGTGTTATGCATTTATGTTCATAGCTTGTCGAATAAACTTAAACAAGTTCATTGTTGGTCGTTCCGTTTTCATTCAGTGTGAATGTGACATTGCTCCTAAAACGAAAGCATTGAGCATCAGACCAAGTGATCCTGCCCTGGAAATAAATATCCAACTATCCAAGTAAGAAAAGGATGCCTATTTCTGGTGTCTGGAAATATGTTGCAACAGACCAAATCTCCTGTTCTCCTAATCTATCCGGTTAGCAGCCCCCTAAGGTTTATCAACCAAATTACTCTCAACACCCATCTGTTTAACATCAGATCCTTTTGGACAGCCATCCTGCAGAATATGACAAGATGTACAGAACGTTGTTTTTCGGTAAAACAAATGCTTCAGAGCTTTGATGTACAATAGAGACGAAATAATTATCGGCAAACGTCCTCATACCCAATTTTTGGTTACGGAGAGTACAGAATTACATATAATTATGCTATGTAAGATCAGAAGGGCCTTTAAAGGTTGTTCATTCACTCTGCTATGCTCTTTATGGATAGGATTGGGCATTGGTTGTAGGTTAGTTATCTCCAACATATCAGGCACACATCCTCTTACAAATAAGTTGTTTTACTAAAATTATCATAACCTGTGCTGCAGTGATTTTATGAAAACATGTATGTGCTATATAAATGAGCAACATATCATTCTCCCTTTGGCTGTTGCTCGTTCTGATTGAGATCAAAATGAATAAGAGCCTCCTTGCATAGCAATTGCACGAGTTATGCTAAAATAAAGAGAACGAAATATGAGGTGCAAAACACACCTCATCTTGACATGATAGACAGAAAAGAACTAATACTCGATAATGTCACTGTCATCTTCCTTGGAACTTGTTGTTCTTGATCGATGAGTTAAGGTAGCCAAGGTCTCCACATAGCTACCTATACTACGGATAGTCTGAACTTCGCCAATGGATAAAGTCCAAAATTTATCATCATTAAAATTGTACATAACTAATAATTCTTTATCAAAAACCATAAGATCATGAGTTTCTGTCCAGAAACCGGAATGTGATAAGTCTTTGTATGGTTTGGAGACCCTCATTTTAGTCCAAGACTTGCTCATTCCATACTTTTTCATAACCCAAAACTCATTAAATATTGCTATATATAAGGTTGATGTTACACATAACCAATCTCTGAATGCCCCTAGTTGAATACAATCATTAGAAGCATTGGGCGGTAGTGCAATTTCTCTAACCTTCTCCTCTGGTAAAAGGAAAGATATAATCACCAATGATCCATCTGTAACCTTCCTCGCCAACCAATGAACATGACCATTCACCATGATCCCATCCAAACAACCGTAACTTTTGTAGGGAAATAAGTCGTCAATCTTTCGCCAAGAGCCAGTCTGCAATGTATAGACACTAAACACAAGTCCATCATCATATTCCTGCCCGTGAATCACCTTGTATTCATTGGTGGAGTGATCAAATCCAAGTGCATATACCCAAGGAAAAGAGGGATCCAGTGGTAGTGTCCATATTGGTGGCTTTGGCAGTTTCTTTGATTCCTTGGTTACAGGGTTGATCAAACAGTAACAGTTGTCTTTAGCAAACTGTGTCGTCAAGAACAAGCCATAGCAGGAACAATGGACAGAGGGAGCCCAGAAATCAAGCTCAGTGGATGCTGCTACTAAATTACCATCACCGTGAAACTGGTCGAAATTTAAAGAGTATAGCCGAAATGGCGATGAGTACGATAAAATATTGATAAACAGGCGCCGTCTGTCCTTATTCTCAACGGCGGCTTTGGAATGGTTTGCGACGAAATCAGGATGGGAGATTAGGGACTGCCATGACTTGGATACAAGCTTGAAGCGACACAAGGGCTTAACTGGTAACCTTAAAAGGATCGCATCTATAATCTCGGGTGGAAGCTCGACGTTTTGGCCACCGTGGACTTCTGTCTTCTTCTTCTTTATAGGACGATCTTCCATCTTCTTTGTCTGCAGATAGAATAATGCTTAAGAATACAGATGGAGGGTTGATGAACTTGTATATATGAGCCCCCGTGTGTAACATTTCCCAGAGAAATAAGGAAAGAGGTTTAGGGTTATCCAAGTAAGAAAAGGATTCCTAGTTATTTCTGGTGTGTGGAAATACTAGTGGCATCAGGAATTAGGAACACATGCAGGTTCAAGCATCAAAATCAATTATTTTTCACTTCATTCTCGGTAAAACTCTGATTCTCGGTGCTTGGTAAAACCAGTTTAACTTTCGGTTTATATCGCCTTCTCTCATTTGAAAATGAAAACAAAGTTCATCTTAACCATTAGTCCTTTGTGTGCAGATAACCATTGCTTCACCTAAGATTTCGATTCCGATCCAGCCGTGCAAGAGACCCTGTCAGGTTGGATGTGTGCATTCCTGCAAAACTATGAGCAAGTGCGAAATCAACTTTGCAACATATGCTAGAAGGATCGGCTATGCAATTTTGGTTTTGAACTTTCAGTGGTGTGTCTTCATTAGCTATCCGGTTTATCGGAATTAAAGGAGAGAGTAACATGGCATGTGCAACTAGCTAGCTGGGTCCTATTCTCTGAGAATATGTAGCACTAATTTTTTCATATACGTTCTATGTATCTTTTAATTTTTTTTTTATAGTATAAATTATGACAGTATCCTTAAAGACTTTTCAGGCTCATAGACTAACCTGTGCCGAGGGATCATGTCAGAACGCCTCATCCCCCTAGCCACCAAGAATAAATTGGAATTTAACTCCAATTAGCGTCAGCTGTGATTCGAACATGGGTATGAGAGTTCCACACCTATGCTCTTACCAACTCGACCACTTGTGGTGGTTTGTTCTATATATCTTGATGTTAGAGATCTTGGACCAATTGCCTTTACTATCCAATTGTTATCCGAAACTTTTGTAGTTTACAATAACTAGATTTTGTTTTTTTGGTTACTTGCAATAACTAGAATTGAAAATCTTATTACAAGTTTGAGGTTGAAAATTTAAATAATAGAAAGATCAGTAGTCTTATAGTATTTCAGGCTCAAATAAAAAACCAAAGAAAAAAGCGGAACAGCTGAGCCCGAGCAAGGCCCAAATAAAAAACCCGAGCAGCTGAGCCCGAACAAGGCCCAATTCCCAAATAAAAAACCCACACTGCTGTATATGATGATGGCTGGAAATTGGAAACCCTCGAACGTTGCAAAGTTGCCGTTTTTCTTTGTGGACGAAGAGAGTTCGCTCTTCCCTGGTTCTTCGACCCATTAACTTCAGAGCCCAGGTATGAGATCTTTCATTTCCTTATCCTTTAACTGAAGACATTAAGAATGGATTGCAGCTTTTGTGATTCCAACGCCTTTTCCATTAATGCCCCAAAGCTGGAAAACTTTGGTCTCTTAGACAAACTCTTCTGTTCCAAATACATATCACTTCGAGAATGGAAGATCTCCAATCAAAGTTAAACTTACACTCCATAATGATAATGATGATTTTGATGCTGATCGCGCTACTGCTCTGTTTGCACAAATTTCCAATGTTGAAGATCTGTCTCTTAGTCTCAAGGGTCACACTGTAAGTTGCTAATCTTTTTCATACTTTCACACTGTTTGAAGCTGTTGAGGAGTGGATCACTAAATGTAGTGCTGTGGATTTTTAATGTTATTTTTGTTTTCCTATATTTTTTGACAAAACACATTTCATCCTTGTAACTTGTCGTTCATGTAGGCTTCCTGCTTGCCTGAGTTTGTCAAACTGAGTCGATTGGTGCTGGTTCTGCATGGTTTCAATTACTGGGAGTTTCTTATTGAATGTCTCAGGAGATGTCCTAATCTTAAACATCTGATCTTAGAACTTAAGGTAAGAGGTATACATGTATTTTTACTTGTTGATACTTGATACCAGTATGAAGTTACTAACAATTCGTATTCATCCACTACTAAATGATTTGCAGGACAATAAATGGCGTAGCACAGATGACGGGCTAGAATGGGAGTTTTTCAATCCACTTGAGTGTCCTGCTTGTTTGGTGTCTCACCTCCAGACCATCTCCATAAAAGGCTTCAAGGGACAACAGGATGAGATGGACGTAGCCCAGTTTTTATTAAAGAATGGTGTAGTTTTGAATACAATGAGTATCCACACTGTGAGTGAGGTTCTTCTGTCTATGAAGGAGGACTTACTCAGGAAACTTCTGGAATATGTTGGGAGTTCAAAGTCTCGTGTTATCTTCGCGGATTGAAATCATCATCATCTGTAAGGGGTTCAAGGTCTTGTGTTATGGTTCTGTTTCAAGTTATTTATTTCTTTTAAACCTTCGACTGTTGTGGCCGGAACAATCATGTGCTTCATTGCTTTGGAGTGTTTAATGAAAAGTTTTTACTGTTTTGAATTATTCCCTTCTGATCTTTTGATTCCCAAGATGTTTCTACAGTTATTTTTGTTATGACGTTCCCAGTTTTTGTAAGAGTACTCTGGTGATGCTAAATTGCTTGTTTCAAAGCAGTTTTTGTAATATTCCAGCTCAATTTTTTTTCTTCTTGTTTTTGGATGCCGGCTTATCTATATATATAGTATCTGCTCTTATTAAACTCCATACTGGGGTGATTTTTTAGATTAAATTGTTTGGTCATGTTTCCTCTGGAAGAATTTAGTTCATGTTGATTGTTTTGTTCACTTAATTTTTGAGGAGCATTGTTATTCTGGGGAAGCAGGAACCTTAGCAGCATGTTCATTGTTTCCTCAATACATATCCAACAATCCAACTACGAAAAGGATTTCCTGTTTCTGGTGTCTGGAAATATGTTGCAACCAACTCTCCTATTCTCCCAATCTATCCGGTTAGCAGCCCCCTCAGGTTTATCAGCCAAATTACTCTCCACACCCATCTGTTTAACATCAGATCCTTTTGGACAGCCACCCTGCAGAATATGACAAGATGTACAGAACGTTGTTTTTCGGTAAAACAAATGCTTCAGAGCTTTGATGTACAATAGAGACGAAGTAATTACCGGCAAACGTCCTCATACCCAATTTTTGGTTACGCAGAGTACATAATTACATATAAGAGAAAGAACTTGTATTTAAGATCAGAAGGGCCTTTAAAGATTGTTCATTCACTCTGCTATGCTCTTTATGGATAGGATTGGGCATTGGTTGTAGGTTAGTTATCTCCAACATATCATGCACAAATCCTCTTACAAATAAGTTGTATTTACTAAAAATATCATGACCTGCGCTGCAGTGGTTTTATGAGAACATGAATGTGCTATATAAATGAGCAACACATCATTCTCCCTTTGGCTGTTGCTAGTTCTGATTGAGATCAAAATGAATGGTTAAAAGTTCATATAATAGCCTCCTTGCATAGCAATTGCACAAGTTATGCTAAAATAAAGAACTAATACTCGATAATGTTTTTGTTTTTGTTTTCTTGGTTAAACCTCAAAGATCGAGGAAATATATTAAGAAGAAAAGAACTACACCGGGCGCGGGGGGAACCAAATATGAGGTGCAGACCACACCTCATCTTGACATGATAGACAGAAAAGAACTAATACTCGATAATGTCATTGTCATCTTCCTTGAAACTTGTTGTTCTTGATCAATGAGTTAAGGTAGCCAGGGGTCTCCACATAGCTACCTATACTACTAATAGTCTCAACTTCGCCGATTGATAAAGTCCAAAAGTTGTCATCATTAAAATTGTACATAAGTAATAATTTTTCATCAAACACCATAAGATCATGGGTTTCTGTCCAGAAACCGGAATGTGATAAATCCTTATATGGTTTAGAGACCCTCATTTTAGTCCACGACTCGCTCACTCCATATTTCTTCATAACCCAAAACTCATTAAATATTGCTATATATGATGTTGATGTTACACATAGCCAATCTCTGAATGCCCCTAGGTTAATAGAATCATTAGGAGCATTGGGTGGTAGTGCAATTTCTCTAACCGTCTCCTCTGCTAAAAGGAAAGATATAATCACCGATGATCCATCTGCAACCTTCCTCGCCAACCAATGAACATGACCATGCACCATGATCCCATCCAAACAACCGAAAACTTTGTAGGGAAATAAGTCGTCAATCTTTCGCCAAGAGCCGGTCTGCAATGTATAGACACTAAACACAAGTCCATCATCATATTCCTGCCCGTTAATCACCTTGTATTCGTTAGTGGAGTAATCAAATCCAAGTGCATATATACAAAGAAAGAAGGGATTCAGTGGTAGTCTCCATATTGGTGGCTTTGGCAGCTTCTTTGATTCCTTGGTTACAGGGTTGATCAAACAGTAACAGTTGTCGCTGGCAAACTCTGTCGACAAGAACAAGCCATAGCAGGAACAATGGACAGAGGGAGCCCAAAAATCAAGCTCAGTGGGTGCTGCTACTAAATCAACATCAACGGTATGATCATTCTCATTGAGAAACTGGTCGAGATTCAAAGAGTATAGCAGAAATGACGAGTACAATAAATTATTGATAAAGAGGCGCCGTCTGTCCTTATTCTCAACGGCGGCTTTAGAATGGTTTGCGACGAAATCAGGATGGGAGATTAGGGATTGCCATGACTTGGATACAAGCTTGAAGCGGCACAAGGGCTTCACTGGTAACCTTAAAAGAATCGCATCTATAATCTCGGGTGGAAGCTCGACGTTTTGGCTTCCGTGGACTTCTGTCCTCTTCTTTTTTATAGGACGATCTTCCATCTTCTTTGTCTGCAGATAGAATGCTTAAGAATACAGATGGAGGGTTGATGAACTTGTATATATAGGCCCCCATGTGTAGCATTTCCCAGCGAAATAAGGAAAGACATCAAACTATCCAAGTAAGAAAAGGATTCCTAGTTATTTCTGGTGTGTGGAAATACTAGTGTCATCAGGAATTAGGTTCAAGCATCAAAATCAATTATTTTCCTCTACATTCTCGGTAAAACCAGTTTAACTTTCGGTTTCATATCGTCTTCTCTCATTTGAAAATGAAAACAAAGTTCATCTTGACCATTAGTGTATTGATTACGATGATGACCTTGATGATGGCGCTACTGCTCTCTTTGCAAAATTTCCAATGTTGAATATCTATCTCTTAGTCTCCAAGATCTCAATGTAAGTTGCTAATCTTTTTCATACTTCACACTGTTTGAAGCTGTTGAGGAGTGGATCACTAAATGTAGTGCTGTGGATTTTTAATGTTAGTTTTGTTTTCCTTTATTTTTTTACCAGACACATTTCATGCTTGTAACTGGATACCTTCTACTGCCTTTGGCAGTTCAATTTCTCGATGAAGAATTCTGCTTGATCGTTCTTTGTCTTTCATGTAGGCTTCCTACTCGCCTGAGTTTGTTAATCTGAGTCGATTGGTGCTGGTTCTGCATGATTTCGATTACTGGAGATGTCCTAATCTGAAACATCTGGTGGTCTTAAAACCTGAGGTAAGATATGTGCATGTTTTTTTTTTCACTTGTTGATACCAGCATGCAGCTACTAACAATTCTTATTATTCATCCACTCTTTTAAATAATTTGCAGGACAATGAATGGCGTCGCAGAGAAGACGAGTTAGGACGGGAGCTATTCAATCCACAGTAGCTTCCTGCTTGTTTGGTGTCTCACCTCCAGACTGTCTCCATAGAAGGATTCAAGGGACAACGGGATAGGCTTTTTGTTAGAGATTGGTGAAGTTTTGAATACAATGAGCATTCACACTGAGCAAGGAGGTCTTCTCACTCTTCTCTGTATACAAAGGAATACAAGAAACTTCTGAGTACTGACATATGCAAGGGGTTAAAGGTCTTCTGTTATCTTGGCGGATTGAAATCATCATCTTTTGTTGTTTTTGCTGAATTGTAATGGTTCTCATTTGACTGTTGGCCAGAACTATTACGAGCAACAGTCTGGGCTTTGGAGTGTTAAGATGATTCCATTTGAAAATTTAAACTTCTTGATAGATAATGTTTACAATTTGATAACTTATCAAAGCAGTCGTGAGGGACATACCTAAAATGAGGGGCACTATATCATAGAATTTGCCAAAAGCGAAAGCTCATATGCTATATATGAAATTTTACTGCATCACAACTTATAGGGAGGGTTTGGTACTTGGTGTGAACAATGAGATTTCAAAATCATGAAAACAACTTGGAAGCCGAGTACAGCTAGCAGCTTAACACTGAATTTTCAAGCAGAAAGAACAAAACGGTATCATCAAAGGCAGTACAACATCACAGCTTTTTCGACATAGAGCTAAAGAAATCTAAGCTCAAGATCAAGTCATCTATTCATCTCATTAACAAAATGGTCTTATTATAGATTCTTATAAACAGAGGACAAAGACAAGAGATAAACTGAAGCATTTTGCAATAATAGTACTTCTATTAAATATTAAAAATATGCATTGAAGTACATGCTCATATCAAAACCATCATCCCAGGAAAATTGCAAACACTACCAAGTCTTCAACTTCAAAATGGAAAAAGAACAACAGCATGGATAGAACATTTCCAATTAACTAGGAAAGCTAGACGGAATCTTAAAGTGAACTGTTTATTGATCAGCAATTGTGACCTCCACTTCGACACCAGGTTCAATAGTAATGGAGGTGATCTGCTTCACAACATCAGGTGAGCTGAACAGGTCAATAACACGCTTGTGCACACGCAACTCAAATCTGTCCCATGTGTTAGTACCTGCAAATCACAAAGCAATTGTTAAAGCAAAACAAAAGGCAAGTGTACAACAACATACTCAATGACTATTCAAGAACGTAAAGCAATTGCAGAGACACCATACCCAGACACAGATTACAGACACTTCAACTTAACAAAAACTAGAAAGCTTCAGACTTGTTTCCTCTTTAAATGAAGAACCTAAGAACAACGAAATGATATACATCTAATTCATTTCAACACTAACAAGGATGCAGTAAACCACTTATTGATCCACACTAAAGCTCAATTGACACAGAAACATACCTTCTCCACAGGGAGACTTCCTGGTGGTAATGTGCAGAACCTTGGTAGGCATTCTCACTGGACCCTTCACCCTGAGCCCCTTATCCTTAGCACCGCGAACCAAATCAGCACAAACTATCAGAACAAAACACATATCAGAACAACAGGCTAAACAATAGTCCTCGAACGAAACAACAATTCATAACCAAACACAACTAATGCTTCGATATTTGCAGAAACCGTGACTTGAACCAAACCAAATTCAGGAAAACGAGCTAGCTCATTAAAACCATCACATTGATTGACATGAACACAAAAGTTATTGCAACCCTAGACATGTCTATTCCAATATGTACTTTACAAAACTCAAGTGCATTATTCCATAAAACCACGAAGTGGGTCTTTTACCCAACATAGTAGACAACTTTCTTTAACAAATATCACAAAAATTTAACATGGTAAACTCAATATATACCAAATTTCAATGAAATAATCAGAAATTGAACAGAGGAAGCAGGTAAAGTAAGGACCTTTTTCCAAGTTCTTGACGTTCTTGGAAGAGAGGGTGATCCTGATCTTGTGGATCTGCTCCTGTGGCTCCTCAAGACCTGGCTTGGTTGGCTTCATCGCTGCGTACGCCATGGTGTTCAACCTTCCTCTCTTTTTTTACTCTGCATCAAATTCACAAACCCAATTAACAAAACCCAATCTATCAGAAATGGGACTAAGCATTACTAAGCTGAACCTAATCTGAACTGAGAGACAGAGAGAGACTGACCTAGGTGACGGCGGAGAATAGAGGGAGCTAAAGGAGCAGCGGCTTCAACCTCTTTTAAGCGATGGAAAGAGAAGCGAAGTGTTGCGGAGGACTATATATTACGGGCCATTAGGGTTTGGCAAACCATCTTTGCCACGTGTTCTGGGCGGGTCGGGTCGGAGTTCTATTTTTAGATCGGTTCAACGAATGGACCTAGGCTTACTGTTTATTTTTGTTGCTTGGGATACACATGCGATGAAATGTGCAACTTCATATATAGATTTGTCTTTTAGATTAATCCATTGATTGTTTTAATTGTAAAAATAAATTTGAGCTATAAATTGTTTATAAATTTGATTATCAGTTTTGATGTTATGAATAGAAGCAACCATTTCGATGATATTTCTTTTTGTAGAAAACATAGGAATGATTGTTTAACAAGTTGATTGACGACTGTTTGATCAGTTTCTGTGTAATGAACATTTGATTCATGATTTAAAGTCTCAGAAATTTATTCTAGTCCTTTTCTAGGTTTGCATGCAAAAAGACAATGAAAATAGGTGCAGATTAGAACGCTAACACACTGTCGGAAATTGGGTTTATAATAATCCAGAAACAATCTGCAACATTATCAAAGGAATCCTTTGGTAAAATTTTCCCAGAGATTCTATAAACCAAATACATAGAGGCCAGTACTTCGACAAGACAACAAGTTACGATCTCTTCACATATACAGCAAGACTCCTGGGCATAGGCATAATTGACCGGGTTAAAGGTTTGAACTTTGAAGATGGTATGTTGATAGGAGGAAGAAACTCAGTGTCGTGCACTGTCAGCCTCATGCTCCATCTCTTCTGCATCCTCAAAGCGTTGGTCATTGATCTGAAGCTGCATAAGATGAAAATGTTTTCAATTCAACATCAGCTCAAAGCTTTAAATAAGTTGATGCAAAGAAACTGACTAAATGACTATTCATCGCTTACCTCAAGCACAGTACGAGCTAGGTCATGATCCCCATTAGATTGCCCAATTGCAATTGAAGGCTCAGAATCATCTCCTGGAAATTACATGAAACACAAAGATATCAGTGATATAACAGATTTTATCAACTCAAAGACAAGCATAAACTAGAAAATAGTTGATCCGTCCCAGACCTGTTGCCTCATCTTCCAACTGGTCAGCACTGAAAATCCAATTATGCTCTTCTTCTTCATTGTCTAAAGAAAGTCAAGAGTCAGTATTAGAATAGAGCCAATGAAGCAAACACAACTTATGCCGCATCACAAAAACAAAAGGAAAGAACGATGCTCTGACCTTCAATTGGTTCAGGATTTAGCTCAGCACACTCACAGAATACATCAAACAAAGAATCCACTGCCATACAAAAAAACAATATACTAGTTATCCTTCAGCAAAATACTATATAAGTATGACATTTACGGTTACAATTCAGACATGGAAGTAAGGAAGGACAGAAGAAGAGAAAGTGTACATTGATTAGGATCGGAAGGGACAAGCCTCATTTCAGTGATCTTGGACAGAACCAAAACACCATTGCATTCTTCATCTGAGCCCTCCGACTCATCTTCATCAGCTCCAGTTTCAATCTTTAAAGTAAAAAATAGTAAACAGAAAACCATGCACAAAAATGCCAAACAACACAAACTAACATTGAATATTACAATCAGTCAAGCCCAACAATGTTAAGCCTAGCTCATGCCATGGTGAAGATATGCAAATCTTAAATAAGAAAGAAGCAAATAAATTCTGACCATAGAGCATAGATACAAACCTGTGCTATCACTACGTTCAGAAAAAGAATTTAAGTTTCTGATGAAATATTTCCAAAACACAGAAAATTCTTAACCATTAAATCTGTTTACATACTTAACTTAGAAACATCGTTTTAAAACTTGCCAAACAACAGACATTCAGAGTTCACACAAGATAAGAAGCCAGAGGATCATTAAAGTATGATAAAACCATCTCTTGAAACCATAGAATGGACCAGAAATTCTGACACTGTAAATTCCAAACAAGATAAACACAAGAGACCATATGAAAGAACTATACCTGAGCATATATGCAAGGAGACGTGTACGCCTCTGGGTCCCTGGAGACAGCATGCAGTGATATAGACAGGAAGTCCACCGCATAACCTTTGGTCCTGTTGGTATCACTCAACCAAACCACTTGCCTGCAAAAACACATAAACTGTTTAAATGGACAGTAACTTCATAGAAACAAAGTTCAACCCATCCCCATTCTTTACATACTGTTCTTTCTTTACTTTTCCCCTTAACGTTAACACAAACAGAAGACGAATACCAAAGTTAAGAGAGGATAGGACATACTTGGTGGAGATATAGAGAGTGCCAGGGGACTCAGGAGGGTGACTACCAAGGACAATAGAAACTCCAGGCTGGACATGCATCAGCTCCTCGCCATTCTGTGCATCCAGAACTGGTTGGTGAACACCATCCCTCTCGACTATGGCAGTGAATTCTCTAATCCCTTGACTCATTTTGCTTGCTTACTCAGGCTCTTCCTTCAAAAGAAAATAATGGACAGGATCAGAAATTCAGAATACAATCAGCCAAAATCCCACAATACATTGTAATGCAACAGTGTGTGGTTGTGTGTGTGCCTGTCTTTCATAATTTCAATGAGGCCTAATAGTTTACAAACAAACTAACATCTATCCTGTGAATTCGGAGGGCTAAACTCCGGCACTGATGATGAATAAGCAATAAGGGAGTTTTCCACACGAAAATAAGGGACAACCCCAAAGCAATAGGACTGGTTGCACAGCTTTTGTAATAGGCTTAGTAACCAGTACAAGCGAAAAGGCATATACAACTGTACAGGGTTCATCTAGATTCATAAAATAAACCTTACCCAGTAAACACCTCAAACAATATGCATCAATTTGTTAACAAAACCATAGAAACATGAAGTTTCAACTTCCCAGGGTCCAATAACACATGTGGATAGTCGGAATTTGAAGACGAAATCAAAAGGGTGGTTGAAGTCTTAACTATTCTGTCAATTTTTCAGCAAACGATTTAGCGGCGAAGTAACAATAGGTACAAATTTCGTTCGGAACGCAGATTGAGATAAACGAAAAGGAAATGAAATGGGTGTTAAGGATTTGGTACCTGGGCACTGAAGTCGGATCGAAGAAGGGAGCTCTCGTTGTCCACAGAGAGAAGAGAACGAATTTGCGTTCTCAAATTTTCTAGGGTTTTAGTAGACCTGAGAGGTTTTAGTCTTTTAGAGCGCCACTTTTCTTTTCCAGGCCATAAAATACCGCCATTTTAATTAGCTGTGGGTTTTGATTTGGGCCTTGCTAAGGATCAAGGTTAATTTGTTGTTCAAATTTTTTTTTTCCCCCTAATACAATACAATTTTGAAGCCTATCAATCCATCCGGTTGAGCATTGCTCACGAACATTTCTGTCAGGTTCCATTGAAGACTTGTAACCATCACCTAGCGTAAACCCAAACTGATATTGAAGACTAGATCTTTGAATTTGGCCATGACATTGTTATGAAGAAAGTAGAAACACCAACACAAGATCGATGAACGATGTATTGTTTTCGGCTAGTTGAGGCATATGTCAAATCCTTTCATGTAGCTACAAACATTAGATTGTTCTGAGCTTGGAAGGTAGATGATATTGGCACTTGCCAAAGTAGCTTACAAAATACCAATTCATTCGTGTCCTAAAACTCACAATCAGGTAAATGTAAGTTCTACTAGATGTGTTTAAATCATTGGGGAGAAATCAAGATTGTTTGTGTGCCCAATTTCCTCAACTTGGCTATCAAAATAAACAATAATAGAGCAGCAAAATATAAAAGATAGAAACATCAAATATAGCATTTAAGTAAACGAGCTCAAAATGGTTATGGTCATAAAACGAAAACGACACATCAAGTCCTAGGTATACATTAAGAATACCAAAATCTTACATAGACAGAAATTGGAAATACGAGCAAACAACTTAATGAAAAAGTCCGTTCCTCCTGCCAAGAGAACCCAAGCTAGCTATCAGAGCTTCATTCCCATCCTAAGCAACAAGAGTGCTGGCAGTGGTGGACTCGCTGTAAAAAAACACATTGGATAAGTTAGTGTACATACAAATTGGATAACTATGCTGACTGAGCCTCAAATAATATAAAAGCAAAGTAAGATTGAAATAAACCTCTCAAAGAATATAAACAAACAACATGTCTTGACTATGAAATTACAAACATGGTTAATCTACTCTCTTAATTCACTTCACTCCTAAATTATAAGAGTATCCACAAATCAGAAAGAAGGATCCTATTTTACTGGGAATGTGAGAGAATACAGTTCACAAGAGCTACAGAATTTTGAGGCATATGCCCTTAAAAAACCATCAAACAGCAAGTTTCAACTAGACCAAGACTAAATCGGGATATTCTTCGATAGTAAATAAGCAGGACACCAACTAGTTAAATGTGAAGTTCAGAGATTACAGTACACAGGAAAGACCTACAGGATTTCAACTACCATAATGTCACTTAAACCGTTAGAGCTCACTACAAAAATGTACTGCAAATTTAGCAAATCAGCAGTACAATAAGCAAACCAAACTGCAAAAGAAGTGAGCATGCTTACTATTTCCAGACTGGGGGGAGCTTCTTGGTCTTCTTGTAGTAACGAGCAAGCCTGTGAATCCTGCTCTCCACAAGAATCAAACGGAACTTGGAGTCCTTGTCCTTCCTGTTCCTCTCCAAATGCTTCCTCACTGACACAGCCTTCTTGATAAGGTGGTACAGATCCTCAGGAATCTCAGGAGCAAGACCTAACAAATCAAAAGTAAGTTAGCCACACTGTTACAAACAAAAATCATAAAACAAGACGGCCAATTCAAAGTAGGAACGATAATAAAGAAGATTCAGACATAAAACACTTTCGACCACACAACATCAAAATGCAAAAACAGCTCAGTGTATCAAGCTAATGTCAATGTGCTACCGCAATCAAGTCTCAATCACATAACTAAACACTAAACAAACAGCATAAACCTCATTTACACATTCAATTCAAAACGTAACTTCACAAACACAAACACTCAAATCCCACAATCCCCATTTCACATTCAATCGAAAACTTTATATTAACCAAAACACAAACACCCTCAAAAACACAAAGAGATTAACAAAAAGCAAAAAGGGTATACCATGAGCCTTAAGAATCCTCAAGATCTTGCTTCCAGTAACGCTCTTAACCTGAGCAATCCCATGAGAGTCACGAAGAATCACACCGATCTGAGACGGCGTCATACCCTTCTTCGCAAACTTACAGATACTATCCTCCACCTTCAAAACCACACATCTCAGTTCTGGGTCTCAATCAAAAACCCCCAAATCAAAAATCTAGGGTTTATAGAGAGATTCACTTACATCGGGAGTAGAGATCTTCAACCAGCTCGGTGGGGTTCTCTTGTAGGGCAGAGCCGAAGCTGACATACCCTTCCCATGGCTGTGCATACGACCCATGATTGCAGCTGAGCTCTCTGCTTTGGTCTCTGAGTTGGGGCTTGACTGCGAGAGCGGCAAAGGGTTAGGTTTTCAGAGATAGGTTTTCGCTAGGGTTTATATATGAAGGCCGGCCCATTAGGGGTGTTGCCCTTTGCTTTTGTGAAAATGACGGCCTTGTCCTTGGACTGTTAAATTGTAAGGTCCATGTTTCGGTGGGTCGGGTCAGGAGATTACTTTGAGGGATTGGGATTATGAGGGCACCAGCATATTGTATTTGGACACCCTGTGATTTAGACGTAGCAAGTTTGTTGACGAGGCGGCGTTAAACCTGTTTAGACGTTTAAGCCTGGATTTAGAATGGATTAAAAAGGTCCGGGTGGGAGTAGATATCATTGACATGATCAAGCAAAACGGGTAATAAGAGTACAATGTGATGATCTTAAACCTTGCTCCAATGTAATTGGGAAATCAGCTACCTAGTTGAAACAAGTGACTAACAATTTAAGCGGCAAAAGCAAAACCATGCCTAAACTTCCTAGTTGCTCAAGTACTTTTCCAATTTACCTCTTCATCCAACTTAAAACACATATGCACCGATTAAGCACCATCCTCTTTCTCTTTCTCTTTCTCTTCCTCTACAGCTGAACTCACACATTATATACAGTGTTAAAATAGAATTAACAAGATAATCCAAAGCACAATGGTTTAATTGTATCTCACAAGAGGTCTGTACTAACATTGTAACAATTTAGAAGTAACGAGAGAGAGAGAGAGAGAGAGGTTCAAGTAGTCCTACTGTAAAACAACAGAAAGAAAACAAGTACCAGATGCAGTAGCCAAAGTGCCAAACCATAACAGCATCCAACCGTTGCTTGCCAGGTTTTTGACTTTGAATTGAAGAAACACAGTAACAAGATGTATAGCCTTCAAAGTACGTATAACCTTTCCAAAAGCTAATGACTCCATATATAAGCTACTAATATGACCACTGAAAAGTTGCAAAATGTTTAGAAATGCTCAATAATTGACCCTCTGACCCAGAAGTTTATCTCCGAAGTGTAGAGTATTACATGAAGCAGAAAGAATCAGACTGCCATGAAGACCATTCACAAGGCAGACTTGGAGGTTCTATTGTCTGCAAAAAACATGGTTCTAAAAGCTGTAAAGAGGGAAATTATTCCATGAACGTAAAAAATTATTGATTTGTAGTCTTACACTGAATTTAATACTTCAAAGAACAAATCAAACCAAATATAAAATGAAATTTAATTACTACATAAGATTGTTCAAGATGGCCAGGAGAACGGAATCAAGAGCTAAGCAAAACCCAATCCCAACAGTACCCATCTCAGCAGCACGGCTTGCATAATCAGACGGTGGTGATGTGATGGTTGGAGGTTGACATTGTGATGAGGTGTGAGCAGAGCAGTTGGGAATAGGAGATTGGGAGGGAGAATTAGCTATTTAGTTTTGCGATTGAAGATTGTTCAAGATCATATCGGTTATTAGAGCTATAGCGATTTGCTTTGCCTACATTTCGTTTAAACATATCCTTAAAGAAGCGAACTTTATAGCTGAAGAAATTGCTAATATAGCTTAGATCGTAACACATGCAAATAGTGTTGATTGTTGGGAAAATAGAGTTGTTCCCACGTAGGATTTGAGAGCTATCACTACAACAACATTGAGCAATAGCAACACATGCAAATGTGACTTCTAGCCCTGATAACCAGAAGAGCAGAAATTCCTTTTTCTAAACTAATCATCCATCTCTAGCTACTTCATTACCAGTACTGAGACAAGTGATGCAATTAAACCATAACTTTCTTTTTCTCGGATTGAAGCTCTATTTTCTGGAGACTAGAATCATGATTAACTTCATTTTCTTTTATAAAAGCTTGAGCACAGAAAATGATAAGGACACCCAATATTCCATAATAACATGTTAAAACATACAGTTCATACAATCATACCTTCATGTATAGTTACAACTTACAAGTTTGCAGCTCAAAAAATGAAAATATGGAAAGTCCACGTCAGCATCACTGCATTTGAGTAGCTGTGCAGCACTGTACTGGTCTCTGATCATACAAAAACTCATTGTACAATTGTAGCCAACTCCCAAACGGATACAAATGCCAGCTCGGGCTCATAGTACCAGTTATGGATATGGAATTATGGATGGACGGTCACAACAAAAGTGTGGTGCTTCTGTTTGTATATGTTCACTGACCCCATTGACCTTGATTTTCTTAGGTGAGAGCTTTTGTGTTCGACCATGGTGAACTACAGGCACGCCAAGCTCGCAGTCCATGCCTTTCGCGGCCTTGCGTCAATGATCGTAACCAGACCAGAACCCATGTCCAGAGGCTACTATACCAAGCCTTCATCTTCGGCCTATAAACCAGCTAATAAGTTCCCTGCGTTCTCTCCTTCCTCTGTTTTACACAACCCAATCCCACAAAAAACACCGTTGAGATACTATCACGTGGATCGTCTGCATTTTGTTGAATGGTTCCCCACAGATTGGTTTTGGTTTACTCCACTTGCTCTTTGGGTGGGCAGTAAGGTGTTCGAGTCATGCCTCTACAGGTTAGGGACTATTGAGACTGTGCCTTACACCCAGCGTCGTCGGCATCTGGTAGCTGCACCGTCCTATCAGGACGTATCGGAGCAGTTCCGGCCATATACGGCAGTTTTCGGCCAAACCAGCGCGTACACGGTGCCTGGTAGGGTTAATATTATGTTGTCGGAAACGGCCGGATACGGTTTTATACCTCCCGTGGGGGCAATAATGACTTTGCACCTTGGTCTTATTAAATTAGTGGGTTGCATAGGCGGACTGGGGCAATGCGGGCTTAGTGGAGTTCGTGGCGGGCTAGGTGGTAGCTATGATGGTTGGGCCTAGGCAGCCTGGTCGGCCCACCTTTAAAAAAAAAGAAAAAAAAATGTCTCGGATCTCTCTTCGACTATTTTTCTCCAAGTTCAACATAACTGTGATGGTTTTGAACTTGGAAATTGTGAAAACCACCAAATGTGGATTACAATTTTCTTGAAGGAAAAGGGTTCAAGCATCTGGTTCGGATGGAACACCACCAGGCAAAGTGAACATTTTCTTGAACTGGAAGGGTCCATTAACAGATAAAGGTTTTTGATTCGTCATGGTTCTACAAAAAAGGATTCCAAAAGCATAGCTAGAGGCCAATTATGTGGAACCAAAAAAGCCACTCCCATACCCCAAACTTTGTCTATGAGAAACTCTTGGAAATCTATCATTTTGATGATTCAGATTTCCATGTTTTGTTGATTTGGTTTGGGACAAATGTACGTTCTTATGCCATTGTTTTTGTTCTATTACATCATTGTAGCGCTGACTAATTAGGAAAAGTAATGCTGCAAAATAAGAAGAAAAAAATATGAACAATGTGTATACTAATGAGGACTGAATCATGAGTTGTACGTGATTAGTAAAACTTGTTCTTTACAGCCTTCAAATTCAAGCAGAGTTTCAATTAAGGTTTCTGTGAGCAATGTAGGGTTTTATGTCCTATGAAAAAGGAGATGCTCATTATTTTGATATTGACACTGAAAAGAGCTATGCTTTCTTTAGCTAACATCCACACAATGAAAGTTTGAAACCCAGCAAACATACAGTGGTAATAAGTTCAATTATGCAGTTGGTTTGATTAGAAATAAAAAGGAGCTAGGATAAGCAATTAAGCATGCTGGAATTCTTTACTATTCCCAGAAGAAGAGTGAGCCCTATGTTTTGGAGGGAAAGCACACAACCCTATGATCTTTATGTTCATTTTGAGGTTTTGAGGACAATGAGGCTAGCTACATGAATTTGCTTCCAAGAGAACTTGTCTGTTCTAGGCCAGACAGAAAATTGCATTGCCTTGGGGATAATCACTTCTCATCGTTTCATAATCCATTGGCAACTACTTGTTTACTGAATCATTATGCACCAACATATAATCCAAGGGAGATGATGTGCAGGATTCTGGACACGTATTGCTACAAGTCGATAAAATGCATCGAAAATCAAAAGAACAGTTTTCTAGCTCAAAGCTTTACTACAATTCGAACATAACATGCATGCATTGTTCAAAACTACAAGAGTGCAAGCGAGGGCAATCCTTCCTATCCAAAATTCAGTTCAACCATTAAAATGCTTGATATGCATCTTCTTCAAGTGTCTGCATTCTCCTAAATGATGTGGTTGCTGGAAGATGTGTGCTAAGACACTTCAAAGATATTTAGATTGGAGTGGAATGTTAGCCAAATTGCCTCAACAAGAACAAAGTAATGATGTTTGTATAAAAGAAAAGAAGGTATATATGTAGGTTTCTTGATGTCAAACAGAACCAGATTCCCAGCTGAGATAATTTAAGGATGAGAATATATGGTCAGTGTCTCAATCCAATATAGAAAAAGCTTAAGAGAATAAAGAGTGCATGGCAAAGTGACTCATTATAAGAGATGCATTATCCCTCCACAAAGGAACTAGTAAAGTTTCATAGAGGGGGGAATATATACAGAGAATCAATCTCATCTTCCAGAGCACATCAGAATTAACAAGTAATTATTCATTAATCAATCCTTCATTCCATGATCCATTCTTTTTTACCATAGTCAACACTATCTTCCACAGCCCCAACATCACACCACTACCATGTCCACACCTCAAAAGCCACACATTGAATAGAAAATGCTGTGAGAGACCAACCTTCCTTTTCTGGGTTACTGTGGTAACTTGTTTAGATCACACAGATGAAATGGTGAAGTTAAACAAGGGTTTTTTTCTTTTTCTTTCTCAATGCACATTGGGGATCACAGCCATGCTTCTTGTTCCACCCCAGATCAATGTACCAATCTCAAGATATATGTATCAAAAGGACCTCTGTGAGATTCTCACATTCTTGTATGTTCTATGTTAAAGCCACTGCGGTCTGCTTTCACCAACACCAAGTGATCAGTTGCTTTCAGCAAATTTACAAGCTAGGGACAATTAGATACACACATTTCTGCATTGTTTGTTTCTGTCAGTTTATTCACAAATTCAAATCATGACAAGTAATAGCAAACCAAATTTTTTCCACCAAAAGTCCCATTCTTTTTGTGGGTTTCCAGGCTAGTTATTTTGTTAATACAAGTTTACTAGCACCAAATGAGAGTGGGTTTTAGCATTAAACTAGTCTTAGTGCTTAGTTTGTGCAACTTTTTCCACCCTCAGAAAACTGCTTTCTTATTAGAAGAAGAGCAATTTTATGTGAAGCCCATTGACTGGAACCCCAGAAAGAAGTGATTTTTGATTTTCCTAGAAGCTGAAAGACAACTTTTTAGATAATCTTTAATTTGAGCTTCTCCAAAAAGCTCAAAAACAGCTTGTACCGGAAGCTTTATCATAATATTGAACTAATCACACCTTGTATGCTTTGTTAAATTATCCATGCACAGTACCACTGAGTTGATTCTTTACCTCTATTTTTTTACATTCGAGTTTAATAGACGCTACATTTGATGAATTTTTTTCGATTCACCTAACTTGTTTTATACCTAAAAAAGAAGATGGTCATGATATAACTAGGACCTTTCAATAATTTGGACATGAATGAATGCATGTGATCTTTAGCAATCAACAATGGTCCATCCTCCCCTTGTACAACCACAACACAAGTGCATGGGGTTGGGAATCCCATTTCTATATGGAGAACCACCATGATCATTCAATCAAAGCCAAAATGAGACACTTCCAACACCCCTCCTATCCTTGGGGACCAAATTCAATTCCCCCATCTACCCAATTAGATCAAAAATCAAGAATTTGTTCAAAAAATCTAGGGACAAAATTTGAGTTTGAAACAAATGAGAAGACTACAAATGAATAATAGAATAGTGGGACTAGGACAATGACAAATGGACAATAGAGTGAAGCAGTGTCAGAGTCTCTCTCTGCCTTGGCACGATGATAGAGAAGACTCACCAATTAACACAGCTTTCCAACCAATCCCAGGCCAGTCTCATAAATAAGTTTTTTCATTTTTGAATTTTTTGGGGATTCAGAACGGTCGGATCTACGGAGCATCCGACATGTGGTCTTTCCGGATAGGTTGGACAAGTTTTAACCAATTGTATAAGGAGCTTAATGGGGCTTACTGTGAGGCTGAGTACACTGGACCATGAGTAGAATTTGAATTCGAAATAAGAGCGAATATCTCCGTTACGATGACGAAAGTGGCCTACCGTATCTCACCGTCTCCTGTTGACCATGTGCAGCTTCTTACAACGATGTGTTCTGTTTTTCACAATACTACAAGAGAAGTAAATTTCAAACTGATCTTTTTGTTTTGTAGAGAAGAATTCAAATCCATGAATTTTCAGCTGATCTTGATCACGATCAATGTGAAATTATTTAACTTTAAAGCTTAATAAGAGATTCAAATACGACGTTAAATCGTCAGTAGGTAAACAATGAGCTTAAAACGTAAAACAAATAAGTTTGAATATGAATGAATTAAGAAAGCTATATGCATTACATGATACATTGACTTCAACCATTACCCCGTCATAAAAATGAGATATATCTTTGTTTCAAAGTATTTGTTGATTGCCTTAAGCCCTTAAGACAAATTTCTATCTTTTATAATGTTTTTCATATTGACGCAGTATTTTTTATTGTTGATTGATCATCAATTTTACGTTTTAGTGAACAAAAGTAGGTTAAAATTTGAAAATTGATTTCCAAAATGTATCTTGTTTAAGCACTGATCGGAGAGAGTCGTAGAAATTTAAGCACTTGTTTATCAAGAAGAAAAATGTATCTTATTTTCTATTATTCAAATTTCAAAATCCAATAGTGATGTAATGTAGAAAATTTTCCACATTTTCTTTGTGGTCAAATACTCTGATAAATACTGCAAAACTTGATCTTGGAGTTTTCCTCATCAGACCAAAGACTCGGAGATATAGTTTACCTCTTTGGGTTCTGTTCTACTACCCAAACAGGGAAGGTCGTGTGCCTCAGTTCTTAAAGACTAGTCCTTGACTAGTTGACTGAACTTAAATTATACTAGCATGCAGCTGCAGCTACACATGGTCTTGTACTCACTCAAATCCCAAGTCAATCAATCAAACGGTCCAAACCCAAACCCAACTCCTTTACTTTTCTGATCTCTCTTACACATTTCCACTCAAAGAACACACCTCAGTCCTCACCACCTTCTCTGAGCTCAAGACAGAACACAAGCTTCTCACTCCTTCTCTGCAAAACCTGAGAAGAAGAAGAAAGAAAATCCAAGCTAACCCAAAAAAATGGCCACCACAGTTTTCCTTTTCACCTTGCTCTTGTTCTTCTTCACAAACCCACCTCATGTTTATGGAAACACAGAGCTGAGAGCACTCATGGACATCAAGGCCCTTTTGGACCCCCAGAGTCTGTACCTTTCTTCATGGACTGTCCATGGAGACCCCTGCGACACGTCGTTTGAAGGCGTAGCGTGCAATGAAGCGGGTCGGGTTTCGAATATTTCATTGCAAGGGAAAGGGCTAGATGGGAAGCTGTCTCCTGCCATTGGAGAGCTCAAGGATTTGACTGGGATTTACATGCATTATAACTCCTTGAAGGGAGAGATACCCAAAGAGATTGCCAACTTGACTCAGCTCAGTGACTTGTATTTGAATGTTAATAATCTAAGTGGAGAGATTCCTCCTGAGATTGGAAACATGGGCAGCTTGGAAGGTTAGCTCTAGATTTTTCAGCAAGTTTCTTATTTTGATTTTCTTTAATTAAGCTTATGATTGTGTAGAATGACTTCATAAGCATTTTTTTGTAGCTTTATGAGCTTTTGTAGTGAAAAGATTTGAACTTTGTTTAACAGAAAGATAGATTATTGGATTGTTTCAGAACAAATGGGTTTGGTCTGTTTGGACAGTAGGACTATTTTGTTCAGTTTGATAGTTTGGGTGATGTAAGATTTGGACTTTGTTTGTGTATTTGTGTAGCTAAAATTGTTCTATACTCTATGCTTTTAGATGGGTTTTGGTTCCAAATAGTAAAACAATTTGCTTTTGGGTTTTTTTTTTTTTTTTTTGATTGAAACAATTTGCTTTTGGTTCTTGGATGCTGAAGATTGTAAATTTGTTGCTATATTTTGTTTTTCTCAATGAAACAATCCGATATTATCATTCATTTTCTCATTCAATGTGGTTTATTGGTATCCAAAAGCTGATAGAAAATTGAATGCATGGAAGAACACTAAATTTTTGTTTGATATATGTCCTTTTTTATATTTTAGTTTCTTAAATGGTTTACAGTCTAAGTAAATCTATATGCTTCCTGATCCGGGTTTTGTGTTTGCTTTACAGTTTTGCAGCTTTGTTACAATCAGCTAACTGGAAGCATACCAACGCAGCTGGGGTCTTTAAAGAACCTCAGTGTTCTTGCTCTGCAGTCCAACCAGTTAACCGGTGCGATTCCAGCAAGTTTAGGAAACTTGGAAATGCTAATGAGACTCGATCTGAGCTACAACAACCTCTTTGGTTCTATTCCCATGAAAGTAGCTGATGCCCCTTTGCTTGAAGTTCTGGACATTCGGAATAATACCCTCTCTGGCAATGTACCTCTTGGTAAGAATTCATTTGATCTCTACATTTCTTGATGGCCAAAGCTTTTACTCATCTATTACTATATTTAATGCAGCTCTGAAGAGACTAAATGACGGATTCTCTTATGAAAACAATCTGGGATTGTGTGGAGCCGGATTTATGTCCTTAACAGCCTGTAACACTTCCAGTCATCTTAATGCAAGTAGACCTGAACCCTTTGGATCGACTGGGACAACACGAGCTATCCCGGAGACTGCAAATGTGCAGTTGCCTTGCAACCAGTCTCGGTGCTCGAATATGTCAAAATCCCATCAAGCATCTGTTGCTGTTGTTGTTGGTATTGTCGTACTAACAGTTGCCTTATCGGCTATAGGAATTCTACTTTTCACACAGCATCGTCGTCAAAAACAGAAGCTTGGGTCCTCATTTGATGTTTCTGATGCCCGTCTTAGTGTTGATGAGACTAAGGCTAAGGGAGTAGCTCACAGGAAATATGGCTCTCCACTTATGAGCCTTGAGTATTCTCAAGGGTGGGATCCTTTAGCTGATGGGAGGAATTTAAGTGCATTTGCCCAAGACGTGTTCCATAGCTTTAAGTTCAATTTGGATGAGGTGGAGACTGCCACTCAGTATTTCTCTGAGGTGAATCTATTGGGGAAGAGTAACTTCTCTGCAACCTATAAAGGAATATTACGAGATGGGACTGTTGTGGCTGTTAAGAGCATTGGAAAAACTTGCTGCAAGACTGAGGAAGCAGAGTTCTTGAAGGGGTTGAACATGTTAACCTCATTGAGGCATGAAAATTTAGTGAAATTGAGGGGATTTTGTTGTTCAAGGGGCCGCGGAGAGTGCTTTCTCATTTATGAATATGTTCCAAATGGAAGTTTGCTGCGATATCTTGATGTGAAGGAGGGCGACAGCCATGTTCTTGAATGGTCAACTAGAGTTTCTATTGTGAAGGGCATCGCAAAAGGTACGTTTTTTGCTTATCTATTTTGAAGCTCCATAACAATAAAATGTATTCATAGAATTAGTATAATTTGGCAGAGTTATTCCATACAGGTTTACTTGTTTAGCTTATAAACTATACAAGTAACCTGGTTCAGTCTTGAATGCTTATGTTTACAAGAGATGCATATGTATAGCTGTTAATAAAAAATAAAATAAAAAGTGATTTCCAGTGGAGTCAGTTCATGATTTCTCTGTGCTGAGTACCACTGTCTTTCTGCAGGTCTATCTTATCTACATGGATACAAGCCAAACAAACCGGCTCTTGTTCACCAAAACATTTCAGCTGAAAAAGTGCTGATTGACCAGCGATTCAACCCTTTGCTTTCAAATTCCGGCCTGCACAAGCTTCTTACCAATGATGTCGTTTTCTCAGCACTCAAGGCCAGCGCTGCTATGGGCTACCTAGCTCCAGAGTACACCACTACCGGACGGTTTACAGAGAAAAGTGATGTCTATGCATTTGGAGTGCTGGTTTTCCAAATCCTATCAGGGAAACGGAAAGTAACTAACTCCATGCGTCTTGGTGCTGAGTCAGGCAGATTTGAAGACTATATTGACCAAAACCTCAATGGCAGGTTCTTTGAATATGAAGCGTCCAAGCTTGCAAACACTGCTTTGCTCTGCACTCATGAATCTCCAATTGAGAGACCATCTATTGGAGAAGTTGTTCAAGAGTTAAGTAATTGCAGTAGCTGTCTCTGATTCCTCAACATAAATTTCACCCTTTGCCTCAGTAATAGGTAATGGGATAATAGTTAGCCAGGTAAACTAACTGCCAACTTCGGTCGATAGTTCGGGGACTTCATGATGTAATTTATGTGTCCTTTTTCTTGAGGACTAAGCTTTGTTATGATTTGTGAATGTTGTGGACCATTGTTAATGTAGTCTATTAGCAGTGCATGTTATGTTTTGGGAAGATTCTCTTATGTATTGTAGCCATTGAATATTGTTAAGAGGGTGTGTCTTCCTTCCTGAAGCTTTTGTCTTTACTGTGTTAAAGAGGTGTTTCTTTTGAGTTGAATAACCTTGTGATAATATGGACAAGGGATGTGTTTTGTTATTAATACGAAAACAAAGGAAAATATGTTTTTCCTTGGTTAAAGAGGGAAGAAAACATCGTGGAATAGGGAAAAGGATTATCTATAGGCTATATAAAGACCTTGACCTCGACACTTTGCTAACTGTATCCGTCTCCCTAGTCGTTTTGGACTAGCTATCAACAACAACACCATCATGAGAGACATCGCAACCGAGTCCTTAGGAACACTTTCTCCTCCGGCAACTAAATCATTTATTGTAGGGCTTGATAGCTTGCAAATAAAATCTGTTACTGAAGAGACACCGTCTTTAGGGTTCGCATCTTGGTTCATTCTCGGTGAAAATCAACAACATCTTGGGCCCTACATCATCAGAGCTGCGCGAGCATTACTTAAATGATTACCTCACCCACACTACGCTGGTCTGGTCTCAAGGAAGAAGCGAATGGCAGCCACTATCCTCCATTCCTGATTTGGTCTCCCAATATACTCCACAAATTCCAGTGCCCCCCAGTGACAACGATGATGACTTTGAAAAATGGCAGAAACAGATTACTAAGGCAGAAGCATATAGTGAAAGACCTTCCACACCACCAGAGGGCGAGGAAGAGTTCACTGACGATGATGGCACTCATTATAAGTGGGATTGCGGTCTTGGGGCTTGGGTTCCTCAGGATAGCATGTTTGGGGTAGAGGATATGACTTTCATGCAAGAAGAGGAAGTCTTCACGAATGTGAAACTTTCTAATGGTTCTTCAACTGGAAATTTTTCTAATCCTCCTAAAGAGAAAGACATTAATGTTAACCGTGAGGTAGAAGAAGGGAATTCAGTCGAAGAAAAGAATTCAACTTCAAAGAGAAAACTATCGGATATGGAAGATATCAAAAAGGAAGCTAATAAACCTCCTGATAGTTGGTTTGAGCTAAAGGTCAATTCACACGTATATGTGACTGGATTACCTGATGATGTTACAGTTGGCGAAGTGGTAGAAGTGTTTTCTAAGTGTGGGATAATAAAAGAGGATCCTGAATTAAAAAAGCCTCGTGTGAAGTTGTATACTGATAAAGCGACGGGAAAGATAAAAGGAGATGCACTTGTTACATATCTAAAGGAACCCTCAGTCGATTTGGCTCTCAAAATTTTTGACGGAACACCTCTGCGTTTGGGCGGCAAGGTTTTCATGTCAGTCAACCGAGCTAAGTTTGAGCAGAAAGGGGATAGCTTTATTGCGAAACAAGCAGACAACAAGAGGAAAAAAAAACTGAAGAAGGTGGAAGAGAAGATGCTTGGTTGGGGTGGTCGTGATGATGCAAAACTGTTGATTCCAGCTACTGTTCTTCTTTGTTATATGTTCACTATTGCTGAAATGAGGGCAGATGAAAACTTACGTAGAGAGTTGCAGGTAGATGTTGAAGAGGAATGTCAGAAGCTTGGTCCAGTGGACTACGTCAAGGTTTGTGAGAATCATCTTCAGGGTGTTGTTTTGGTAAGATTCAAGCATAGGAAGGATGCTCAAAAGTGCATAGAGTTGATGAACGGAAGATGGTTTGGTGGCAGGCAGATACATGCAAGTGAGGATAATGGTTTAATTAATCATGCTTTGGTCAGGAATCTGGATGATGATGCAGAACGTTTAGAGTTGTTTGCTTCCGAACTTGATGTATGAAGGAGTTTCGTTTCAGTCTTGTAGTTATGCTAGTCATACATCTAGATTATGTTGTAAAAACAGTTCAACATCCGAAGGTCCTTGGTCATGTCAAACTATTACTTGGGGTGTAACATTTGAAAAGTCATAGGTGAAATTATAATATAATCGTTAATGTAAGTTATGGCCGTAGTCAATAAACAAGTTAACAATTCCCAAACAAGTTATGGTTTGGCGATTCCAAAACAAGTTATGGTTTGGTGATTCCAAACTCTACATAATTCCCAATCATGGTGGGCATGTACAATCAAGAGCTCTGTCTCTCTCTCCATGGTGTTGTTTCCCCCAAGTTCTCTGCTTTGTTGATCGAAAGATCTTGGGAGATAGTGTCTAGTTTCATCAGTAGACAATATCGGATATATATGTGATTGTGTATGTTTTTGGTTGGAGTAATGTTAGGTGAACCATTATTTGGGGAACCACTTAAAGTCATCTTATGTGGCAGTTGATGTGGCATATTCATGTCATCAAAACTTGATTTCTTATTCTTCTATAATATTATTTTTCCTAATTACTATAATTTCCTTTTCCTTTTAGTTTCTTAATTTTATCTTTCAAAACCCTTTTGTGTTTCTTGCATAGCTTATGCTTCAACGTCTATAGACATTTTCTTTTGCTCTTCTCATCTCACATCGATCTCCTCTCAACCCTCTCACCTTCTCACAATTGATTGCCTCTTCTTAATCAAGTATCGGTACCAAATGCTTTGCCTTATTCCAAAAAGGTAATAGCTAGTTTGGAATTAGGGTTTAGGGTGAATTGGATTTGAATTAGGGTTCATCATGTTTATTGTGTTCTTCTTCAATTGGGTAGTTTGGAATTAAACTCAAAGTCATCAAGATAGGAATTGGCGTCGTGGTATGACATTGGTGTTGGAACAACTCATTTAGATTACTTTGGTAACCATATGCCAAATTGACTAGTATCACTTGAGGTTTCACTGGTAGGACTACTGGGAACATTTTAGAAGCAGAGGTGCAAGAACCATGCTAAACCAAAATTCAAATCCACATCCCATGAACCCTACAAACATGTTATTCGTATTTTATAAACGAAAATGGAAAAACAAAACAACCAAAGAGAAGGCTAGGTTTGTGAGGAAACCAAAATCAAATTGAGGGAGTTGATCAATCGAACAGAAGAAAGTTTGAATACGTTTGCAACTCACAAGATAAAAAAGAAGAAAGAAAAAAAAAAAGGGGTTAAAAGATAAAATTAAGAAACTAAAAGAAAAAAAGAAAAGAAATTATAGTACTTATGAAAAACAAAAAATACAAAAGAATAAGAAAATGAAGTTTGTGATGAGGTGGATATGCCACATTAGCTGCCACGTAGGTAAGCTCTAGATGGTTTCCTAAAATGGTGGTTCAACTAACATTACTCTTTTGGTTTCGATCCATGTGGCTGTGGTTCCTTGGTTTTTGCAATTTGGTGTTTATTAGACGACGAGTAATGCAACGTTGAATTAAAGTTTTCCGATCACGGATTGCAACCGAGGACATTCATTGTTTTATTTCGGTAATATCTATATCCGATCTTTAACATTCTAATGTTCGCCTGTGTATGTTCTCTCCCACATTTTAGACATGGTTTTGAGTTGTATAGTTTAATAAGATGTTGGTGCTCAAGGTTTGTTTTCATATTTTAGAGTTGCATTATTTAAGAGTTTGGGTAATTAGTATACTTTGTTTACAAAATTTTGCAATGACTGTCTATTAATTCATTTCTTTTCTTTTGCATGTCAATGACACGTCACTCTGCATGGATGATCCAAGTGCAAACATTGGATGGAGCATAGTTGAATCTTGCACGACGTCTCTTTTCGTCATTATCAAATATCAACTACAAGAAGGGAGTAGTAGCCCCATAAAACAAGTAGAGATTATGTATTTGTTTCCATCGCTGGAAGGAAGGGTATGGTTCAATGTTGTTTTACATGAAGTTCATTGATCAGATTACTTGGGTAGTTTTATCTAGTTTCAAAGTCTGGTCGATGGATTTTGCTTCATGATATTGCTTCATGGCGGCGGGGTGATAGCTTTGACCAAGTTTATTTCTTAGGCTGAGGAGGACGGACACGCACCATGGACATCAGGTATAGTGTGCCTCTAAGTGCTTTGTCTAATTGATGTCTAGTTTAGTACATGTTTGTCAAGATTTCTAATATTATCTTATATCTTCGTAATAAGGGTTAGATTTGATGTCCCCCCCTCTCTATTTATTTTTTATTTTTTTAAAAAATAAAAATAAAAGAAAAGGGTGAAACCCTTGTGGAATCGGGAAAAGGATTAGCTATAGTTTATATAAAGACCTTGACCTCGACTCTTTGCTAATTGTATCCGTCTCCCTTGTCATTTTGGACTAGCCATCAACAACAACACCATCATGAGAGATTTTGCTTTGTACTATGCCGAGCAAGAACACAATTTCTACCCAATCGGTGCAGGCTTAATTCCGATCATATTCAAGTTCTTCAGGTATAGAGGATACCAACGTGAGATTGATCCTCCGCGAGACCTTAGTACTTGTTATGCTCACCAAAGAATTTTTTTGAGTGAAAGAGTACTTGAAGCGCAACCCTCCTCTAATAGGACTGCGGATCTACGGGATCGAATTGCTAGGCTTTTCTCCGAGTTTATTCTTATCACAGAAAATGATCAGTCGAATGTAATTGAAGGAGTATTTAAGGTGCTTGACGACCCCGTCCCCGACCTTCCGGTCGTTGTTTATGTGGCGGAAGTGACTATGCAGATCGTCAATGACATCGCAACCGAGTCCTTACCAACACTTTCTCACAGGCTTATTCCGGCACCTAGATCATCTATTGAAAGTATGGTGAAAGTTGGGCGTCATAGCTTGGAACTAAACTCTATTATTGAACAGATACAATCTTGTGCAATATGTATGGAGGACCTTGATTACTCTGCAGAAGAAGAAGGGGTACGTAGTAGTTGATCCTGATCTTAAACGACGTCGTGGGATCGTGATCGCTCGCATGCCGTGTTTACACTGTTTTCATGAAGTCTGCATTGTCCGTTGGCTGGAGATCAATCATCTGTGTCCTATCTGCCGATACCCAATGCCAACCGTGGGAGCGGGCGCCGGCCGTTGAAACCCTAACCCTAATTAATAAGAGAGCTAGGCTGATATGCAGCTAACCCTAACCTTAACCGTATTTGAGGGGAGGTTGCATTAATGATTAGCTATGTTATGCATGTGCTGCTGGATCAACATGGTGCTAGAATAAGACCCTCTAGGCACAAACCCTAGCCCAATTCGGTTTCTACCATAGAGTTTGTTATTATTATTATTATTATTATTATTGTTATTAATTGTTATACTTATTATTATCGTCGTCGTCGTCAAGTGCAACTAGAGTTTTTCCGAAATTCTTTCATGATTCACTATAGCAATGCTAATCGTAGCTAATTTTTGTTATCTGCAGAACATTGAACAGCAGAATCAGATTACGATCGAGCAGTCCTAATTTTCAAATTGAAGGGTAGGGCAAATTCCCTGAACGAGGAAATGTATATATCCAACACTCTTCCTATTGTTTACAGTGTTCTAGCTAGCTTTGTTGTTTACAATACATATGGGATATCGTATGGAAATATACATGATTGATATGTTAGGTTTTTTTTTTTTTTAGCTCTGTAGGGTGTGTGATTATTGTAGTATGTATGAAATAATTTTGACATTTAATTGAACATGACGCCCAAACTTCTCACTGCCAGGATGAAAATCTTAAAGCACAAGAATCAGAGAAGAGTAGCGGACGAAGTAGAAGGGTGTATATATAGCGTTGCTGGTATACACGTTCCTGCATGTCTTGATTGTGGGTTTTGATATGTTTCTTAACAATCACCTTCCTTGTTTACGAGATACACGTACGTACAGTTTCTATGCAACTAGCTAGACTCACGATCTCAATGCAATAGACCTGAATCCTTTCGACATGGCGAGAGTTCGAGTCAGTGCTATAATTGGTTGTCGGTGTTTCACTCAATGATGTCCATACTAGCTAGAGTTGATCAGTGTAACTGTGTAAGTGCATTTTCATAGGAAGTATTCCTATGGTTAGATATGGAAGAGGTGAAGACAACTACGCGAGGTGAATGAAAATTTGAGTACTGTTGGCATGGAGGCATGAATGTATTTGTTGGTGTAAGGGGCGATGGTAATAGCTAGACTGATCATAGGTGAGTACGTGCTTTCAAATTTTTGAATTTGTCCATACCATTAGGAGGTGCATCCGAGCATGCGACAAGATGCGAGAAGCTTCAAAATGTTAACCTTGTTGCATTGTGTAGTCCTAGACTCTTAGCGGTTAAGCACTCGAGGCATTTTTTTTTTCCGAAGAAAAACAAAAAAAATTATATAGTAACAACGAAAGTTACAACCATGGTTAAGCACTTGTGGCATCTCGAAAGATCGCATCGACAAAATCCTTGCTTGATCAATGACTACTTCTTCGTTTGAATCCTATTGGAACTAGTTTTATTAAGAGTCTAAGTGATCCATGTTAGTTGTTTCGCATTTAAAATACATAAGTTTTTAACGATTAGACGGTCTATAATCCTAATGGTTAAACACTTGAGCATAACACAATAATATACAACCATGAAATGAATGTGGTGAATCAATATTTACACCGTGGCTAAAAAGAGTGATATCTCTTGGAGCTTGGATTTAAATTAGAAGCATATATTCTTGAGTCTTTTTTTTGTTTCGGGGTCACATATTTGATTTGTTATTGTTGTTGAATGTTGGATCCGTTTTTGTTTTGGTTCATGTCTCTCGATTAGCGTTAGAAAATAAATTAAAATTTACCGGATTGAAGGAGAAGTTGGTTAAAAGTTTTGTGGTAAATTAATAAACTAGAAGGAACGGTTATTCTATTCTCAAAAAAAAAAAAAAAATTAACGGTGTTTATTGGCTTCTATTCCAAGAGTGGAGGAAAATGTGGGCTTCTAAGGAGAAATTTTTCTACGCTCTGGGAGAACCACGTAGCTATGCCCAATGGTCCTCCGCTCCTATAGTAAATTGGCACGTGGATATTTTGGCATGTCAGAATAAAAACAAACCTAAACTCTAACACAACAACGTTTCTTTGTTAGAAACACAGAAGTAAGAAAAAAAAATTTGCAGATCGGTGCAAATGTGCAGAGGTTAAGGGTTGATAGAACCCAGATCTGCAGAGGTTAAAGGGTTGATAGATACCCAGATGATAATTAATCTCAAACTTTGTAGATGCCTAGGGGTTGATAGATTCTCATAACTGCAATCCTTCTTTCTTTTCTTTTCCTCATCTTTATAACTTCTTATTCTTTGATATGAATCAATAAACAAGAAATTGATTTGATATGTGTATGATCAGTTATCCCCAATTGATATACATATATTCATGAATATATGAATCAAATTACACAAAACTCACATCTATCCTTACGGCTCAATCAATTGGTTCTATAACCAAAGCAATAAAGTCTTTTCATCTGTTACTATTGGAAACCCATAAGTGGGTGGTGGTGTTTCCATTCAGATTTCAAAAGGAAGAACGCAACCCAAATGATGAGATTTCTTGATCTTGAATCCAAAAATAAAAACTTGTGTGAGCTTGTGATTTATTGTCACCGTTTTTTATTGACAAATTGAATAGCAATTGGATTGAAGAAGCATAACCCGCAAATGTTGTAAACAATTCTAATTTGAAGCAAACCAATTGCTGCAAAATTTCTTTTCGATCTATTGATTATGGATGAAATGATGAATACATAATTACATATCTTTACTATTAGAAAGTCAGGCGTGGCTTTGGTGTCTTTAGTGAAACCTTTTTTTCAATTGACTAAAAAACCAAGGTAGCAGAAAATTCTCAAACAATAAAAATAATAGTTATTATGGGTGTAACCGTAAAACACTATAAATAAGGAGAGAAAAAAATATATGGTAGTTTTATCCCACCTTTTGGGGAGCAGTTATCTACAAAAAGATAGGATTAATAGATTCATCCCACATAAAATGGAGCAGTTCAAGTACACTTTCTTCCATTTTTTGATCCCCGTGCATCTGCACTGGTAAGAGGCTAGTTGATATATAACGACAACCTTAACGACAGTTTTGACGTTTACTTGATTGTTTAAGTGTTAAGTGACTTGTCAAAATAGCCACGTGGCAATTTACTATAAAAGCGGAGGACCATTAGGCATAACTAAGTGGTTCTCCCGGAGCGTAGAAAAATTTCTCGCTTCGAAGGTAAATAGCCAAGGCCTATAAGGTTCGCAGCCACTTAGACAGAGCCACGTATAAATAAAAGGACAATAGAGTAATTACGCTCCCATCCAAAACCTAATATCTAAATCCACACCTTTGCCGTTCGTTCCCCTTTTCATTTCTGCATCTCCCATCCGGGTAGAGATAGATCTCGGTTATCATGCATCGGCATCGATACTTTGCTCCTCTTTCCGATGATGGCCCTCCTCCTCTGGCCGTGACGCCGTCATCGGCAAAGGGCGGAGCTTTCTCATCCGCAAAGGGAGGCTCTTTCTCATCGGCAAAGCCGCAAAGGGCGGATATTTTCTCATCGGTAAAGGGTGGAGCTTTATCATTGGCAAGGGCGGAGCGGCTTCTGCATACATCCCATCCTTGGTGTAAGATTTTAATTTTAATTTTTAATTTCTCGGAAAACCTTTTATTTTATGTTCATATAAAATTATAAATTATATTTTCCGGGGGTCGGTAGTCGGGTCGGGTTAAATAGTATCGGGCCGGATCGGGTATACGGATTAAACAGAGACGGGTCGGGTGAACTCGCCTCGTATAAATATTAAACCGCAACAAAATTACGCTAATATTTGCTAAAAGACAAAAAAAAAAAAAAGATTACGCTAAATCGGTTACAGAGTTCGCCTTCGTCTCCATTTGCTTCTTCGTCGTCGTCATTTGCTTGTTCTTCTTCGTCATTTGCTTCGTCTTCCTCACTGCGATGGTTAGTTTCTGGAATTTGATCGGTATAATGTTTTGTTTTGGTTAATGCGATTGATGATTTCTTGAACTCAGGGTTTTGATTTTTGTTTCCTACACGTTGTGATCCTATGTGTTTGTCTTGCTCTAATCTTGCTTAGGAAGTCTAATCTTGCTTAACAAGCCTTCAAGAAACTTGACCAGGAGGTGGCTAGTTGAACTTAGGGTTTTCTATTGTTGATTCCACCACATTTTGATTCTGTTGATTCTGATGTGATGTTTTTCTTGCTCTGATCCTGTTTTACAGTTTTTGTATATCAAGAAATTTGGTGAGGAGGTGGTTAGTTGAAATTAGGGTTTTGAAATATATCAAGGTATATTTTCTTTAGCTGAATACTGTGTCAGGAGTCTTTATCTGTTAAGAAATTTGAGTTGATTACTTACATGTTGATCTAATCTTGCTTGAGAAGTCTATGTATGTCAAGAAACTTGACAGGAGGTGGCTAGTTGAAATTCCCCCACATTTTTGAATCTGATAAGATGTTTTTCTTGCTCTGATCCTTTTTTAGAGTCTTTATACAACAACCAATTTGACCAGGTGGTGGCTAGTCGAAATTGAAATTACGGTTTTGATTTTTCGATTCCACCACATTTTGATTCTTATATCATGTTTTCTTGCTCTGATCCAGTGTTAAGAGTCTTTGTATTTCAAGGAATTTGACGAGGAGGTCACTAGTTGAAACTAGGGTTTTCCAATTTGATTCCAAATGGTGTTGGATTTTTAAGTTGTTGATTTAAGATATAGGATTTGACTCTGTACTCCGTTAGGAGTCTGCGCTCATGAATGATCTGGATAAGAAAGTACCGAACCCGAAGGTTTCGAAAGAGGAGTGCCCTGCACATGTTGAGGTTAATTTTCTTATCCTTTTTTCCTGGTTTAAGTTATTCCAATCTGACCATAATATTTGAATGTTTGTGATTTTACATTATGATTGACTGTGTTGCTGTTATCCTCCCTAGGAGGTGTCCATCCTGAAGCGTCACAAGGATGTTGGAAAACATGGAGATAATTACATTTCTGAACATATTAAGGTTTGCTTTCTTAAATTTAAATGTTTACCACATCTCCTTGGCGATGTATTTTTTTTTGTTTTTGGATTTCCGATCTGTAAACTATGTTTTCTTTTGGTTAATACACTTGCAATGCTATTGGTCATGTGCAAGGAGTGATGATTTTTAGATTTAGGGTTTTGATTTTTGATCCGATCTTGTTGTGATTCTAAACTGGTGTTTGTCTTGCTCTAATCCTGCTTAAGGAGTAGTTGTATTGAAGTAGTTTGACGAGGAGGTGGCTAGTTGAAATTTGGGTTTTGAATTTTTCGATAGTACCACCTTTTTAATCTGATATGATGTTTTTCTTGCTCTGAGCATGTTTTAAAGTCTTTGTATATAAAGAAATCTGAGCAGGAGGTGGTTAGTTGAAACCTCGGGTTTTCAAATTCGATTCTAATATCGTGTATGTAGTGGTTCCAGGTCTGGCTTGTCTTCTTTTGTTATTTTCTGCTGCTGTGAATTTTTTCAGTAAGTTTTTTGAAATTAATTCATTCTTAAGTTCTTGATTCTAGATATAGTATTTGATTATGTTTGTTGTAATTCTCTATAGGAGGAATCTGTGTTTTTGAAAAAGTGTGGTAAGTTGCCGAGCCAGAAGGTAACTAAAGAGGAATGCATTGCTAGTTATATCCAGGTATATTTTCTTAAGCTTGATCCTACAGTGGGTGTTGTTTTCATAGGATTGACTGTGTTACTTACCGTACTGTACCCCACAATGGTTTTTTTTTTGGTATTAAAATATATGTACTTTGGTCTAATGTAACTTTCAATTGGTTTAATCATTATTGTCGTTTGGTGAGGAGCAGATTAATGAGGATATTCCCCTCCACGTGATGGTTGATATGAAGATTGGTATTCGTGACATTATTTTGATCTATCAAGCTGAGGTAATGTGCTGTGTCTTGGCAGACTTTTTTTGTGTAATTCCATTTACTGGCTTTTCTCAGCTTACATGTATTTCATTTCAGGGCTTCGAAGAAAATGTGAGGAACCTACGTAATAGCCTCTCTAGAAACATGCAACCCAAAGATACTAAAGTTGCCCATGCATTGATAAATGCCTGCAAGGCTAGCATGGGAATTAACTCGTATTGGAATG
>NC_020497.1:23357365-23364825 GCF_000184155.1 Fragaria vesca subsp. vesca | reverse complement strand
GGGTACAGTACGGTAAGTAACCACAGTCAATCCTATGAAAACAACACCCACTGTAGGATCAAGCTTAAGAAAATATACCTGGATATAACTAGCAATGCATTCCTCTTTAGTTACCTTCTGGCTCGCAACTTACCACACTTTCTCAAAAACACAGATTCCTCCTATAGAGAATTACAGCAAACATAATCAAATACTATATCTAGAATCAAGAACTTACGACTATGAATTAATTTGTATGGAGAGCCTTGCTGTTGATGATGATGCAACAGAAGAAGAAGAGTGGGTGTTTGATCCTGATCTTAAACGACGTTGTGGGATCATGATCACTCGCATGCCATGTTTTCATGAAGAGCGCATTGTTTGTTGGTTGGAGATGAATCACTACTGTCCCATCTGCCGATACCCAATGCCAGCCGTAGATGTGGGCGCCAGCCACCAAAACCCTAAGCCTAATAAGAGAGCTAGGCTGCATTAGGTTACAGTTATATTTTTATGTTCCAAGCCACATTGTTTAGTTAAAAACTCATAATTATTTGTATTTCAATTATGCAGGCTAGGATTTGTTTGCGGATTATCCATTGATAGAGAAAGCATTTGGAAATTCCGAAGGCTAAACATGGGAAGTGGATATTTGGGAGATTAGCTTATGTATTTGTATGCTGCAATGGAATATATATGCATCTGGCCTAGTCAAAGTTTGTCACAAATTTTGTGCTGCATTTCAAGATGAACCTATCTCCTCACACACCAATTACCTTCAAATCGAATGCATGACTGTACATGACATATGACGAGCCAATCTCTTGCTCTCACCTTCATCTTTTCATCCCCTCTCTTTCTGCTTGCAGGCATTTTTGTTTTGTACACATTGTTTTGGTTTTGGTTTTTGATTATTTGGGATGGGAGGTATCGGATCATCGGTAGTAATGTTTAAGGTTCAGTGGATCAAGTCCTATTTTGGAAAATTGGGGGATGACTATGTCTGTTTTAGCATCTCAACGAATCTAAATTCATTGTTGCTACACTCAAGGAACTTTCGGAGTGGCCAAACTTGGGTGTAGCCAAATATCCAATAATATGTTCATCCTAACTAGTGCTATCGATACCATAATTGGGATTTGATCGACATGTGGTTTGTAATAAAATTCGTCAGCTGTTACTATTTAGGTTGTTTCGGGATGTGTACATTTAATAGTTTCATGCATGTTTTTTCTGAGAAACTAGTTTCGATCTTTTCCTTGTTGATTAAATCGGTCTCTTCGAACTCTCTTTACTTTTATTAATGACTTGGTTGTTAATGATGAATAAAGCTAAATTCATTTCAACAATTTGTGTCTTGATGGAAGAAACAAGTGAGCAGTAACCAGTTCTTCCTCTTTTCGAAGCTCCACTCTACTACGAGTATGTGTATATACTTGTATGGTAACTCGGAACTAATTCCCTCCAAAACCAAGCTTCAGCTAATATCTACATTTTAGTTCATTTCTGACGCATGTTCTATAGGCAATTCTGAAACCAAATTCAATCAAAGATAAACTTCATATATAGTACTATTAGCCACTACATATACATTTCAGTTGCTATATACACTTCAATTAAGTTCCATGATCTGAATCATAAGATCCATAAACTACTACTTATATCTAATACTATAAATTTCTTATGATCAGAAAGCAAAATCAAGTCTTCTCCAAGACAGAACCAAGTACTCAAACTAAGCCTATGCTTGAATCCCTTTCCCTTGTGGAAACCTGATCCTGAAAACATGCTCTTCACCTGTGCATTTGTCAACCTTCACAACCCATTGAGACTTCCTCCTTTCAGTATTACTAGCTGCAATTCTTGTCACTAGCTACATTTTACCTAGCTGGATCTTCTTCTGACATGTACCATCTTCTCCTCCATTAATCCATAAAGTTAGGTTTAGCTAAGATGCAACTTCTTTTCCGTCATTGTGCAAGTAAATAAGTAATACTATCTGATTTCTTCGAAAGTACAAATCTCAAAAAGTTCAGAAAACGTTTTAGGCATAGTTGTGATTCGGCATATCCACTGCTCTTTGACTGATCATCGTCCCTTGGCTGTTTGTAGAGTCTGGTATTCTGGAGTTTGTAATTCAAACCTCATTCTACAAAAGAGCATATTGCGACATAACTTATAAAGACAATATGCGACATCTACTTACCCATTTTTCTTGTTTATCACATTTTTTTCCGTTCATTGTGGTTTCACTGAAAGAAGGCATGTTCAATAATGCTAATGTCCTTTTCCGGACAAAGTTTGTGGATGGAGTTTCAACTGTTCAAAGGACCGTTACTAAACAAAACAAGTGATGCTGGTACATCTCCAATCCCTTCACTAAATGGCCCTTTCTACTGTTTTCTTTCCATGTTTCCATGCTCATTTCAATTGTAGCTTTGCATTGAACACAAGTCGCTTCTTTGCTATCATATCAAGTATAACTTGTTCTGATTTTGTCGAACTTTTCTCTTTTGGTTCAGATGTTTTACTTTACCATGGTGAATGATCCTTTCCTGTCAGGGCTTATCTATCTTCAACGTATGTATGAGAAACTTCTTGTTTGTCTGCTACATGTGCTAGTTGGTTATGCAACCAATCTCCAGCTCTCATTTAGGTACAAATGTATATGTAAAACTCTCTTGGCTCTCCATAGAGGTGGCATTCCAATGTTGTGCCTGTTTTTGAGCCCTGTGCTCAACCTGCATATATTGTAGAGCGTCAAATTTGTACGCCAAATTTTCGAATAATTATTCAAATTCACCAAAAAACGGTGGTCCAAATTTAACTAAATATTATGCGGCCTGGCGTCGCCTTACTGTTCGGAATGCAAACAGTGATACCCTTGGTGTTGGGCCTTTGGGGTTGGGCCTTGATATTTGCTGGTCTCTGGCCGTATGTTCTTTCAGAGGTAGATGGAAATGGATATCCTCCAAGAGCCCATGACTGCCGTACAAATTCCTCTTTTCAGAGGATCTACATTGTTCATGAACAGTTGATGAATATTTCGGATGTCCTTTTGGATAATAATTGTGGGTTGTTTGGTTTTGATTCTCTTTTCTGTTTGGTGGTAATTTCTTTAACCGTATATGTCCGTTCAGATTAATCTAGCAATTTCCTCTATATTGTTATTACTACCATGTAGTAATTGTGATTAGTTTTTGTTGCAGGTTGTTCAAAGATGGTTGAGACATGAACTTTTGGATATGCAGATATCAGTTTAAAGTAACTTTTTTTTTTTTTTTTTCTTGTAAGTTAAGGTATCTGTTGCTGATTTGATTTGATTTCATTCAGGGATACATCTTTTTACTGTCCTTGGTGTGTTTCTGCTATTTGAGATTTGTTTATTGGTAGTTTATTCGGGTTTAAGTCGTTGTTTTGGAGGTATTTTGATTAGGTAGAGATAGTTTTTATGGTGTATTCTTTATAATGGATTCTACGATGTGTTTGCTTTTTTTTTTTTTTTTTTAATTTTTAAGCAGGGGTGCAGGAACTTTTGGATCCAGGTTTGTTTTGGATTGATTTCTTTGCTCCAAAAGCTTGCCGATCATTTTCAAAAATTTCAGGTCAGCACTTAAAGCTTAGTGCCCCTTTAGCATTCATACTTGATTGTATTAGATGGATGTGTTCTTGATATATCCTGAAAAGTCAAGGGTAAGGCATTAGATGATGTATGATTATCTGAGATCCTTACTCTTGGATGCAGTACCTGAAGTGCCCTTCTCTCATTTAAGCAAAATTTTATTTTTGTATGCCGTCTTCGTTGCAGTTGCACTGAAATCTACTAATGACACATAAGGACTGAAGCTCTTGGTGTTACAAAATTTGTCTACTTTGTTATAGTTTATTGTCTCAATGTCAAATATAGCTTCACATGTTTGGCAGTATCTCATGCTTCAACACTAACAATTCTTTGTTGAAGATTGTTGACATTCCCAGAAGTTACCGAGAATATGATTTTTTGACACTGTCTACAATCCTATGTTATGGTGCCAGTTAATTCTGCTGGTTGAATTTTTTATCTCCTATTTCTTAATGCCCTGGTTTTCTGCACTATATATCAGCTAGAAATTTTCTAATTTTCTGTATGATAGATATGATTGCTTATTGCCTTGATGTCTATTATATATGCCTCTCAACTGGGTTGAGGGAATAGACCATGCTAAATATTCAACCATTATATCAGTGACAGACGAACATCTATGTTGTGTCCTTTAATGTATCTACTTTGTTGCTCTTAAGTTTAATACTTTCTATTATTGCCCACTTCATTCTTATTTTGATGTTTTGAAGAATATGCAGGGAGCTTTAACAAATGATGAAGTCGCCATCACTTCAGAACGAAAATAAAACGGTCATGTTATAATTACATGGTTTTAGTGCTATTTTTCATGTTTTGAGTTATTACTATGGAGTTTGAATAATGATTTAGTCTAATTTGAACAACGTAATTATATCACGCCTGCAGATCGCTGGGAAGATAGCTAGACATCATGTGCTATTTAATTGAAGCTGCTCACAGTAATATCTGTAAGGACCTTTTTGACTTTTATTCCAGTGTTCTTTTAGTGCATTTCAAGTTAATAAGCAATTTTCTTTAGGCCAAAAAGAAGTTCTGCAAGAAAAATACTCACACTAAGATAAGCAGAAGAAATTAAAAGGAGATCTTAACTACAATTATTGAATCATATTATCTAAGCTTTTGTCTGCAGTATGTTCTGTTTCAATTAGATTATGATTTAGATTTGAAAGTCAATTGGTTCTAACTAATGGAGGATTCGAATAATGTAATATTTGATTCGAGTTTGAGAACTGTGAACTAATGAAGGACCAAGAGGTTACATTACACTTTTATCATGTCTAGAACTGTGGAACTTGGATTTTTGCACGTACAACTAATTAAATATGAAGTTATTTTTAATGAGAAAGTTACTTTTTCTTGCGAATCTCTCCTCCCTTTTCAAGGATTATATAACAAATTCTAATGCTGCCTACATGTTCTCTCATAGGTATGTGCAGAAGAACATTTGAGGAGGCTGCAACAAAATCTTAATCAAGTTGAGGTGCTGCTATGATGGAGATGATAAGACAGAGGGCTATGAACAATTATGGGTGTAATTGTAAACATAATATTGAAAATTTGAAACTGAGTAATTTGAATCTTTCTTTATGTTATGGGTTTGAATCTTTCTTTACATTTGCTTTCCGAATCTGTTGCTTCATTCCTTAACCTGACTCAATTCCTTAACCTGAGACGATCATTTGCTATATTATGTATATCAGCGTTCACAGTGAAGTGATGAGGAGAAACATCAATCTTTCGAGTAGATACAAAGAGCTAAATACCGCGGCAAGCCGCGGGCACTTCATCTAGTACATTTTGTTGCCAAAAACGCATCTTCGTTGATCAATTGGAACACCTTCCAAAAATCATTTACTAAGCAATATTAGTCTCACTAAACATAGCCGTCCCCAGTTTAACAGATGAAAACATTAGATGCACACATACAGTAAGTGTCAACAGTTACAGTAGAACACACACTTTTACCATCGCCTTTTCGGTGTAAACAGGCACCTTTGTGTTCCATCGCCTTTTCCCGTCATTCCTGTTGAGTGGCTCACCTTTTTTTTTTTTGGTTACAAAAATGGTGGTCGGGTGGGACTACCACTCCGGGGCCGAGAGCACTTAGGTAAGACCCCTCCCCATAAGATGTTTTTCACATGCGGATGATCGAACCTGTGACCTCCTTACTACCAGGAGTATCACAGCAGCGTTCGCCCAACATGCAGGACCAGCCTGCTACCAACTGGACCAAACCTCATGGGTGTTGAGTGGCTCACCTTTGTTTCATCGACTTTTAGGAAAGTGCGAGTGGTTTTCATATCTAGACTTTTTGCCGGAGGAGCTTCTATCCATTCATACTTGATCTATACACACTGCACTGTATGCATTATTCATCTAAAGAAGAAAGGGCTTCTTGATTTTGGATTCAGATATCCTTTGATCCATGTAAGCTCTTCTTGAATCCGTTACTAATTTCATTCTGTTAATCAGTTATATTCATGTTGGATTATCATTATGAACTAATTAAACTGGCTCCACTTACTAATTTGTGCAGTATAGCTGGAATCAGATCGATCTGCAACAAGAAAGTCTGTCATGATCATGATCTCAGAGACTTGGCTCACCTTGTGGAAGAATTAACGTTGCAAGTGTTTTAGTTGTCATCTCACAGAAGAAATAATCAACTTTTCATGTAAGTGCATGTTTTCCGATCTTGCAAATTAAGGGAAACAAATCAAATTTAATCACCCATTTCATTGTTTAAATTATTTTCTAGCACGCATGCATCACCTAGAATTGTACCTTAATTAACTACTAGCTTCACTTTCTGCAGTTTTCAATACCATCGATTATTCAAAAAAGAAACAATGGGGGAGGCTGTTCTTGGTGCATTCCTCCAGGTGCTGCTTGAGAAGTTGGCGGATCAAGAGATCACTGAGTACTTCGGACGCCTTATGGTCGACAAAAAGGTGCTGGAGAAATGGACTAGTACGTTGAAGGCCATTGAAGCGGTGCTGAGTGATGCTGAGGAGAAGCAACTAACACAAGGAGCAGTAAAAGAGTGGCTGGATGATCTCAGAGATTTGGCTTACGATGTTCAAGATGTATTGGACATATTTGATACTAAAATGCTGAAGCGGAAGATAGAAAGACAACAAGGAAGCAAAAGCAAGATATGGAGCTCACTCTCTAAAGTTAAGTCCAATTTTGGTCTGAACTCAGCAATCAAGAAGTTAAGTGATCGACTTGAGCAGATAACCACTCGACAGAAGCATTTTGGTTTGAAGGAACTTGGAGTGTCTAAAAAGCCATGGAAAATGCCACCCAGTACTACATCTCAACTGCTAGATGGACCTGTGATCGGAAGGGATGAAGCAAAGACTAAGATTCTTAATGATGTGCTCTTAGAAAGCGAACATAGTACCAGCAATTTTCATAACTTTCGTGTGGTTTCCATTGTTGGTACGGGTGGACTAGGAAAGACAACACTTGCTAAAGATGTCTTCAACGATGCTGCAACTGAACAATTTCGCCCAAAGGGATGGGTGTCTGTGTCCGATGACTTCGACCTTCTAAGGGTGACAACTGCAGTTCTTGAATCTGTCACCTCAGGTTCTGTGAAGGAATCTAAAGAGCTCAATTCGGTTTTGGTAAAGTTGAGTGAGGAATTGGCTGGCAAGAAGTTTTTGATTGTTCTAGATGATGTCTGGAATACATGCAACTACGATCAATGGACAAAATTGCAGTCGGCTTTTCGTGTTGGAGCAGTAGGAAGCAAGATCATTGTGACGACGCGTGATGCGAATGTTGCAAAGATGATGGGAGACAATAAACCTCATAACTTGGAGTCGATGTCAGGAGATGATTGTTGGAAGAT